>NW_022437046.1:5249800-5390624 GCF_009761245.1 Sapajus apella
GGGGTTTCACCATGTTGACCAGGATGGTCTCGATCTCTTGACCTCGTGATCCACCCGCCTCGGCCTCCCAAAGTGCTGGGATTACAAGCGTGAGCCACCGCGCCTGGCCTCTTTCTTTTCTTTTTGTTGATACAGGGTCTTGCTCTGTCACCTAGGCTGGAGTGCAGTGGAGGGAACCATATTGGCTGATTACAACCTCCATCTCCCGGGCTCAAGTGATCCTCTCCTCAACCTCCTGAGTAGCTGGGACCACAGCCACACACCACCATGCCCAGCTATTTTTTTTTTTTTTTTTTGTATTTTTGGTAGAGACGGGGGTCTCACCGTGTTGCCCAGGCTGATCTGGAACTCCTGAGCTCAAGCAATCCACCGACCTCAGCCTCTCAAAGTGTTGGGATTACAGGCATGAGCCACTGTGCTTTGCCAGTCTTCTCAATTTTTCTGTATGGATAGATGATAGAAGTATTAACTGAAGAGCAACTGAGAGCTGAACTCAAGGGCAATTGTTGCTTAATAGCAGAGGAGGCCGGGTGTGGTGGCTCACACCTGCAATCCCAGCACTTTGGGAAGCAGAGGTAGGCAAATACTTGAGGTCAGGAGTTCAAGACCAGCCTGGCCAACATGGTGAAACCCCATCTCTACCAAAAAAATACAAAAATTAGCTGGGCATGGTGGCTTGTACCTGTAATCCCAGCTACTCCGGAAGCTGAAGCAGGAGAATCGCTTGGACCCCGGAGGTGATGATTGTAGTGAGCCAAAATTGCACCACTGCACTCCAGCCCGAGTAACAGAGAAAGACCCTCTCTAAAAAAAAAAAAAAAAAAAAAAAAAGGCAAAGGAAAGGAAATGTGGAAATCTTAGTTCCATTTTAGCTTAAATTAGTTTTTCTTCTTACCTTTATGTTCCTTGTTCCACCCATATGAAAAACAAATAGCATATTGTCAGAAATTTCCTTTTTTCAATGTTTGTAGGTCTTAAAACAGGGATCAGAGAGAAGCATATATTCTGCAGAATTCATACCCATATTTATAGTTTGTCAAAGGGAGCTTGGAAGCAATATAGAAAGGTACTTGGTATTTTCATTGAGTTTTATGTGTATAATATATAACTCAAGACAGATTGGGGCTTGGAAATACTCTAGTTTATGAACTAGGAGTGAGTGCAAGCATTCAAGTAGGAAAATAGTGTCTTGATTGCTTTAATGATGTATGTTTTTTGTAACTGTTAGGAAGGAAGAGGTTACATAGATATGGATACAGTCAGTATTTCTTCACCCTACAGCTGTTATAGTAGGATATTGGAGCATCTGTCATTATTTTCTGGCTCTGATACCTATTTAATGTTTCAATCAGTGACAGGAAGTAGCAATCTTCAAGTTTCCTTTCATGTTACCTTAATTAAAAAAAAAATCCAGTGTTTCTATTTGTACAGTAGTGAATGAGAATATAGTCTTGTTAAATACAGAAATATATATATTTTTTGAGATAGAGTCTCCCTCTGTCTCCCAGGCTGGAGTGCAGTGGTACGATCTGGGCTCACTGCAACCTCTGACTCCCAGGTTCAAGCAATTCTTCTGCCTCAGCCACCCCAGTAGCTGGGACTATAGGCGTGTGCCACCACTCCAGGCTAATTTTTGTATTTTTAGTAGAGACGGTGTTTTGCCCTGTTGCCCAGGCTGATCTTGAACTCCTGACCTCAAGAGATCTTCCCGCTTCAGCCTCCCAAAGTGCTGGGATTACAGGCATACAGCACCACACCTGGCCTAAATATAAAAATAATTGTTATACAGAAAATCTGTTTAAAATGTTGGTTACAAACATGTTCCAAATTCACCTTTTTTTTTTTTGAGATAGAGTTTTGCTCTTGTTGCCCAGGCTGGAGTGCAATGGCGCCATCTCAGCTCACCACAGCCTCCACCTCCTAGGTTCAAGTGATTGCCCTGCTTCAGCTTCCCGAGTAGCTGTGATTACAGGCATGTGCCACCACGCCCAGCTAATTTTGTATTTTTAGTAGAGACTGGGTTCCTCCATGTTGGTCAGGCTGGTTTCGAGCTCCTGACCTCAGGTGATCTGCCCACCTTGGCCTCTCAGAATGCTGGGATTATAGGCTTGAGCCACCACGCCCAGCCCCAAATTCACCATTTTAAAATTTGAAGATTGAGAGACGAAAAGGCCACCTGACTCCTCACCTGACTAACCCATATATCAACACTAATATCAATTATCATGTATTGGTAGTTGTTTTTCTCTGCCAATACTCATCTGACAGTTTGCTGGTTTTACTGTATTGGGAAGATTTGTGTTCTTGCAAGATAGATGTTACTATTTGAGATGAGAGTATTTCTCTTGGTTACTAATGAAATATCTTCATGCAAAATGAATATTCCATGCTTCTGTTTTTCATTCTTAATTTTCTCCAGGTAGACTCTGAATCTCTTAGGCACTTAGGACTTTCTTCATTTTCTCCTTTGCTTCTTAGCATTCTACATCTCTTTGTGCCTTAAGTAATTTTTAGGGGAGCTGGCTGTGACATCTCAGAGATTTCTATTAAAGTCACTGGAAGTTAATAGAGAATGAAGGATGTGAATGTAAACTCTCTGAATATAGATACTCGAGGAAACAATGTGATTGTTTTGTTTCCATTTGAGATATTTAATTTAGATGTTATTAGTACTAAGAAATCAAGGAGTTTTATTTTTTTTAAAAGTTGCAAATATTGGTGGAAATGGTAACACACAGACTGCATTTGCGACTGTAGTAGCTCCTGTGTGGGTACCTCAGGCACAAGGGCATTCTGTGTCTGCTTCTGCTATGGACTAGAGACAGATTGGTTTAGAGCTAATGTATCTCTGGTTATATTTGTAGGGGTAGCTGGTGGTAGAGGGGAAAGTGTCTTAGCAGTAGCTTGGTAAGTGACTCCATGTTTCTAAGTGCAGTGATGGTCCACACTGCGTTAATTAATGTGGTTATACCTCTTTTAACTTAGTGGTCTTCTCTGTCTCTCTTTTGTCCTTGGAACTTACTTATTGAAGAAATAATTAAGTTTTCCTGAGAGTTTCCCATAGTCTGAGTTTTACTGATTTCATCCCTGTAGTATAGTTTAACAAGTTCTCCTGTTCTATGCATTTCCATAAAACTGGTTGCTAAATCGAGGTGCTTGATTAGATTCAAGTTGGATTGTTTTTGGAAATAGGAAGAATGAACATTTTATAATGTTACATCTTGTTGGATCTTTTTTTTTTTTTTTTATTTTGAGACAGAGCCTTACTCTGTCGCCAGGTGCCAGGCTGGAGTGCGATGGCGTGATCTTGGCTCACTGCCTCAGCCTCCCAAGTAGCTGGGACTAGAGGCGCGCACCACCATGCCCAACTAATTTTTGTATTTTTTAGTAGAGATGGGGTTTCACCATATTGGCCAGGATGGTCTCGATCTCTTGACCTCATGATCCGCCCACCTTGGCCTACCAAAGTGCTGGGATTACAGGCGTGAGCCACCGCACCCGACCCTTGTTGCATCGTTTTAAGAGACACATAATGTCTGGTTTTCCCTTTAGTGATGTTAACATTGACTAGAGGATACAAGTGTTACCAAATGGTTTTAATAGCTATTGATAATCTTTGCCTAGATCTATTATTTTATTGGTTTTTACAAAATGCATTTTATCTTTATTTTCATTTATTAGCTGGAATTCTTAAAGAACTTTATTACTATTGCTTACGCTGAGGTACAATTCATATGGGAAAAGCAGGATAAATACCTGATTATTTCTCTTTATTTATATATTTTCAGATGAATTGGTTCAGTGGCCAGTAAGATTTTCGCTCCCCATATCATTAAGATATTTGATGTCTATCAGTACATTGCAGATCTGCCTTCTAGTGCTCAATTGTTCCATCCTTTCCAGTGGGAGCCTCTTTAAACTGGTTTCTAAATACTTTTGACACAACTACATTAGTCTTTAATAGCATCCTTATTTTCTGGTATATTGAAATGTTCCAGGTTCATCTTGTACATTTTCTCCCCCAGACTTGAAATTAGACATTTCTTCCCGGAGTGCTGGTTTCTTAGTGAAAAATTGTGGTTAGACACCACAATCTGGGCATCGTAGGGGTAGTCATTACTACTGCATTGGTCATTGTTTCTACATTTTATTGGTGGACAAAGCTAGAGTTTTTTTCTTTTTTTTTTTTTTTTTTTGAGATGGAGTCTTACTTTGTCACCAGGCTGGAGTGCAGTGGTGTGATCTTGGCTCACAGCAACTTTTGCCTTGTGGGTTCAAGCCATTCCCCTTGCCTCAGCCTCCTGAGTAGCTAGGACTATAGGCGCGTGCCACCATGCCTGGCTAATTAAAAAAAAAAATTTTTTTTTTAAATTTTAGTAGAGTTGGGGTTTCACCATGTTGGCCAGGATGGTCTTGATCTCCTGACCTCATGATCTGCCCACCTTGGCCTCTCAAAGTTCTGGGATTATAGGCGGGAGCCACTGTGCCCAGCCATGAATAATTTTTTTACATGTTTGGAATAAAAAGTTCATATTGTATTTGGTAGCATGCTTTCTTCATATATCATTGTTTCGTTAACATTCTGTTTTTCTGTAAATATCCTAATTATTTTCAGAGCTGTTTAATAGTTTTATTATTGTTGCATAATTTATTAAATTATTCCCTTATTGTTGGGTATCTAGGCTGTTTCCAGGGTTTGATATTCTAGATTTTACTATAGTGAACATTTTTGTGAATTTAATTGAGCCTTCCATTTTCTTAGAACCAGCATTCAGGGGCACGATGACCAAATAGAAGGACTGGAATTTTTTGTAGTGTTTACTAAATGCCGTATTTTTTCCCTATGAACTTTATCATTTCAGAATATTTCATTAGTGTCTGGCCACTATTAAGTCCTTATTATTCTTGTTTAAAAAAAATGGGGTGGAGGCAATAATTTTGGTGATTAAAGAAAAATTGAGTAGCATACTGCTTAACCAGTACAGTTTGGTCATCCCTAATCTGAAAATCTGAAATCTGAAATGCTCTAAAATCTGAAGCTTTCTGAATGCCAACTGATGCCACAAATGGACTATTTCACACCTGACTTCATGTGGTAGATTGCAGTCAAAACACAGGTACACACTACACAGTTTATTCAGCGTTCCCAAGGGAAAAAAAACTCCTCCTGCCTTCTTTAGCAGTGATATATCTTTTCCTTGCACACCCAGATTCCCCCAACACAAGCACTCCCACAGAGGTTAATAAAATGGCATGGATGCAGGCTGGATGCACCAATAACAGGTTTCCTGCAGTGCCCCACATGGGGCCAAAACCTATGTGCATCACCGCTGATGACTATCTTATGCCACAACAAGTCGGTAATGCTGATGAAACATCATTGTTTTTGTGTTAATGCCCCAGAAAGACAGCTGATGAGACAGCCAATACAGGAATTAAGGATGCCAAGGACAGTATAACTGGGATGGGATGTGGTAATGCAGGAGGCACTTGTAAGTCCAAACTTGCTGTGATAGGCAAAAGCTTGCATTCTTGCTGTTTTTAAGAAGTGAATTTCTTACCAGTTTGTTATTATGGTAACAAGAAAGCATGTATTACTAGGGATATCTTTTCTGATTGTTTTCCAAACTTCTTGTACCAGCAGCCTGTGCTCATTCAGGGAAGCTGGACTGTGCAAAAATGGCAAGACTTTATTTCTTGATGACTGTTCTCATCTTCCAGCTGAAATTGTCATAAAAAATAATGTTTATGCCATGTATTTTCCCCCAGTATGACTTCATTAATTCAGTCGTGTAAACAACGTATCCTTAGACCAATGAAGAGTTAATATAAAAATGCTTTCTTGGGGGAGTGGCTAGCAAGATGGCTGAATAGGAACAGCTTTGGTCTGCAGCT
This sequence comes from Sapajus apella, assembly GCF_009761245.1. Classification (NCBI taxonomy): domain Eukaryota; kingdom Metazoa; phylum Chordata; class Mammalia; order Primates; family Cebidae; genus Sapajus; species Sapajus apella. The sequence continues at coordinate 5,255,696 of NW_022437046.1, forward strand.
CCCAGCGAGATCAATGCAGAAGGTGGGTGATTTCTGCATTTACAACTGAGGTACCTTGCCCTTCCTGGGTGAGGCAATGCCCCACCCTGCTCCAGCTAGCCCTCTGTGGGCTACACCCACTGTCTAACCAGTCCCAACGAAATGAGCCAGGTACCTCAGTTGGAAATTCAAATTCAAGATTCAAATTCAAGAAATACGGAGGACACCACAAAGATACTCCTTGAGAAGAAGAACCCAAGACACACAATTATCAGATTCACCAAGGTTGAAATGAAGGAAAAAGTGTTAAGGGCAGCCAGAGAGAAACATCAGGTTACCCACAAAGGGAAGCCCATCAGACTCACAGCAGATCTCTCAGCAGAAACCCTACATGCCAGAAGAGAGTGGGGGCCAATATTCAACATTCTTAAAAAAAAAGAATTTTCAATCCTGAATTGCATATCCAGCAAAACTAAGCTTCATAAGTGAAGGAGAAATAAAATCCTTTACAGACAAGCAAATGTTGAGAGATGTTGTCACCACAAGAGGCTTGCAAGAGCTCCTGAAGGAAGCACTAAATATGGAAAGGAAAAACTGGTACCAGCCTGCAAAAACATACCAAATTATAAAGACAATTGACAATATGAAGAAACTGCATCAACTAACAGGCAGTATAACCAGCTAGCATCATAATGACGGGATCATATTCACACATAACAATATTAACCTTAAATGTAAATGGCCTAAATGCCCCAATTAAAAGACACAGACTGGCAAATTGGATAAAGAGACAAGACCCATTGAAGTGTATTCAGGAGACCCATCTCACATTCAGAGACACACATAGGCTCAAAATAAAGGGATGGGGAATATTTACCAAGCAAATGGAAAGCAAAAAAAAAAGCATGGGTTGCAATCCTGTCTCTCACGGAATTTAAACCAACAAAGATCAAAAAAGACAAAGAAGGGCATTACATAATGGTAGAGAGATCAATGCAACAAGAACAGCTAACTACCCTAAATATATACACACCCAATACAGGAGTAGAGTACCCAGATTCATAAAGCAAGTTTAAGCTTAGAGACCTACAAAGAGATATAGACTCCCACACAATAAAAGTGGGAGACCCTAACACCCCACTGTTAATATTAGATCAAAGAGACAGAAAATTAACAGGGATATCCAGGACTTGAACTCAGCTCTGGACCAAGTAGACCTAATAGACATCTACAGACCTCTCCACCCCCAATGAACAGAATATGCATTCTTCTCAGTAGTACCACATTGCACTTATTCTAAAATCAACCATGTAATTAGAAGTAAAACACTCCTCAGCAAATGCAGAAGAACAGAAAGCATAACAAACAGTCTCTCAGACCACAGTGCAATCAAATTAGAAATCAGGACTAAGAAACTCACTCAAAACCACATAATAACATGGAAACTGAACAACCTGTTTCTGAATGACTACTGGGTAAATAACGAAATTAAGGCAGAAATAAATAAATTCTTTGAAACCAATGAGAACAAAGACACAATATAGCAGAATCTCTGGGACATGGCTAAAGCAATGTTTAGAGGGAAATTTATAGCACTAAATGCCCACAGGAGAAAGCAGGAAAGATCTAAAATCAACACCCTAACATCACAATTAAGAGAACTAGAGAAGCAAGAGCAAACAAATTCAAAAGCTAGTAGAAGACAAGAAATAACTAAGTTCAGAGCAGAACTGAAGGAGATAGAGACATGAAAAACCCTTTAAAAAATCAATGAATCCAGGAGCTGTGTTTTGAAAAGATTAACAAGATAGACCGCTAGCCAGACTAATGAAGAAAAGAGAGAAGACTCTAATAGACGCAATAAAAGATGATAAAGAGGGTATCACCACTGATCCCACAGAAATACAAACTACTGTCAGAGAATACTATAAACTCATCTATGCAAATGAACTAGAAAATTTATAAGGCTGGGTGCGGTGGCTCATACCTGTAATCCCAGCACTTTGGTAGGCTGAGGTGGGCAATCACCTGAGGTTGGGAATTCGAGACCAGCCTGACCAACATGGAGAAATGCCGTCTCTACTAAAAATACAAAAAATCAGTTGGGTGTGGTGGCACGTGCCTGTATTCCCAGCTACCCAGGAGGCTGAGGCAGGAGAATTGCTTCCATCTGTGAGGCAGATGTTGTAGTGAGCCGAGGTTGCACCATTCTACTCCAACTGGGGCAACAAGAGCAAAACTTTGTCTCAAAACAAAATAAAACAAAAAATCAAAACTAGAAGAAATAGATAAATTCCTGGACACATATACCCTCTGAAGACTAAATCAGGAAGAGGCCGAATCCCTGAATAGAACAATAACAAGTTCTGAAATTGAGGTAGTAATTAATAGCCTACCAACCATAAAAAGCCGAGGACCAGATGGATTCACAGCTGAATTCTACCAGAGGTACAAAGAAGAGCTGGTACCACTCCTTCTGAAACTATTCCAAACAATAGAAAAAGAGGGACTCCTCCCTAACTCATTTTTTGAAGCTAGCATCATCCTGATACCAAAATCTGGCAGAGACTCAACTAAAAAAGAAAATTTCAGGTCAGTATCCCTGAAGAGCATCAATGCAAAAATCCTCAATAATCGAATCTAGCAGCACATTAAAAAGCTTATCTACCACAATCAAGTTGTCTTCATCCCTGGGATAATGCAAGACTAGTTCAAGATATGCAAATCGGTAAACATGATCCATCACATAAACAGAACCAGTTACAAAAACCACATGATTATCTCAGTAGATGCAGAAAAGGCCTTCAATAAAATTCAACAGCGCTTCATGCTAAAAACTCCCTATAAACTAGGTATTGATGGAACATATCTCAAAATAATAAAAACTATTTATGACAGACCCACAGCCAATATCATACTGAATAAACAAAAGCTGGAAGCATTCCCTTTGAAAACTGACACAAGACAAGGATGCCCTCTGTCACCACTGCTATTCAACGTAGTATTGGAAGTTCTGACCAGGGCAATCAGGCAAGAGAAAGAAATAAAGTTTATTCAAATAGGAAGAGAAGAAGTCAAATTGTCTCTGTTTGCAGGTGACATAATTGTATATTTAGAAAACCCCACTGTGTTAGTCTCAAATCTCCTTAAGCTGATAGATAACTTCAGCAAACTCTCAGATACAAATCAGTGTGCAAAAATCACTAGCATTCCTATACACCAATAATAGACAGGGAGCCAAATCATGAGTGAACTCCCATTCACAATTGCTACAAAGAGAATAAAATACCTGGGAATACAACTTACAAGGGATGTGAAGGACCTCTTCAAGAAGAACTACAAACCACTGCTCAAGGAAATAAGAGGACACAAACAAATTGAAAAACATTCCATGCTCATGGATAGGAAGAATCAATATTGTGAAAATGGCCATACTGCTCAAAGCAGCTTATAGGTTCAATGCTATCCCCAACAAGCTACCATTGACTTTCTTCACAGAATTAGAAAAAAGCTACTTTAAATCTCATATGGAACCAAAAAAGAGCCCATATAGCCAAGACAATCCTAAGCAAAAAGAACAAAGCTGGAGAGATCATGCTACCTGACTTCAAACTATACTACAAGAATATAGTAACCAAAACATCATGGTACTGGTACCAAAACAGATATATAGACCAATGGAACAGAACAGAGGCCTCAGAAATAATGCCACACATCTACAACCATCTGATCTTTGACAAACCTGACAAAAACAAGCGATGGAGAAAGGATTCCCTTTTTAATAAATGGTGTTGGGAAAACTGGCTAGCCATGTGCAGAAAGCTGAAACAATCCCTTCCTTACACCTAAAAATTAACTCAAGATGGATTAAAGATTTAAACATATGACCTAAAACCATAAAAACCCTGGAAGAAAACCTAGGCAATACCATTCAGTACATAGGCATGGGCAGAGACTTCATGACTAAAACACCAAAGCAATTGCAACAAAAGCCTAAATTGACAAATGGGATCTATTTAAACTAAACAGCTTCTGCACAGCAAAAGAAACTTATCAGAGTGAACAGGCAACCTACAGAATTGGAGAAAGTGTTTGCAATCTATCCATCTGACAAAGGGCTAATATCCAGAATCTACAAAGAACTTAAATTTACAAGAAAGAACCCCATCAAAAAGGGGGCAAAGGATATGAACAGACACTTTTCAAAAGAAGACATTTATGCGACCAACAAACATGAAAAAAAAAGCTATCATCACCGATCATTAGAGAAATGCAAATCAAAACCACAATGAGATACTATCTCATGCCAGTTAGAATGACAGTCATTAAAAAGTCAGGAAACAACAGATGCTGGAGAGGTTGGAGGGAAATAATAGGAACGTTTTTACACTGTTGTTGGAAGCGTAAATTAATTCAACCATTGTGGAAGACAGTGTGGCGATTCCTCAAGGATGTAGAACCAGAAATACCATTTGACCCAGCAATCCCATTACTGGGTATATGCCTAAAGGATTATAAATCATTCTAGTATAAAGACACATGCACACGTATGTTAATTGCAGCACTGTTCACAGTAGCAAAGACTTGAAACCAACCCAAATGCCCATCAATGATAGACTGGATAAAGAAAATATGGCACACACACAACAAGGAATGCTATGCAGCCATAAAAAAGGATGAGTTCATGTCCTTTGCAGGGATATGGAAGAAGCTGGAAACCATCATTATCAGCAAACTAACACAGGAACAGAAAATCAAACACTGCATGTTCTCACTCATAAGTGGAGTTGAACAATGAGAACACATGGACTCAGGGAGGGGACCATCACACACTGGGGCCTATAGAGGGGCAGGGGCTAGGGGAAGGATAGCATTAAAAGAAATACCTAATGTAGATGACAAGTTGATGGGTGCAGCAAACCACCATGGCATGTGTATACCTGTGTAACCTGCTCGTTTTGCACGTGTATCCCAGAACTTAAAGTGTAATTTAAAAAAAAAAATGCTTTCTTGAACAGCATGCTAACAGCAGTGAACAGAGGCATGAGTGTGGAAGATTTTCAAAAAGAGTTTAACATGAAGGATGCCATATATGCTGTTGCCAATGCTTGGAACATAGTGTCTAAAGACACAGTTGTGCATGCCCAGCACAACCTGTGGCCTGGGACTATGTTTAGTGATGTCGAGCAAGTTAGTGACTTTGAAGGATCTTGTATGTCAAATGAGAAGAAAATGATGTCTGATACTTCCTCCTCACATTTGCAAGAAATAATCCTTCAGAGTCTTTCTGGAAGGTAGGTGAAGTGGATATTTAAGAAGTTTTTAACATCCATCATGAGGCTGTAGTTACTCATTCATTGACTGATAGTGAAATAGTCAAAATGGTTCTGAATCAAGGTGGTCATAAGAGTAATAATGAAGATCACATTAATATTGCAGAAAAAAGTCTTATATATAACATGGTGAAAATGTGTGATGACCTTACTGAAGGACTAGAGCGGTGTGCATTTATGGGAGAATAAGAAATCATGTCAGCTTATACAATCAAAGAGAAAATTCTATAGCAAAAACTGTTGTTAATGAGACAGATGACTCTGGAGGAAACATTTTTTAAAAATCGCTCAGCAGAATGCCTCCTTATCCCTGGAAGACCCACTTCCTGGTCTCTTATCTGCTTCTGATGCTTCTTATTACCTATAAATAAATACTGTATACAGAAGCAGTATACAGTAGCCTTTTAATCAAAACACAACATCTTAGGTAGAGACTGAAAGCCTGTCTTCATTTGTCCTTGCTCTTGTTTAACAGCTGATACAAGTATTCTGGTGATACTCCTATCACCAGATTATCCTGAACATTTTTTTTTTTTTACTGTATCAGTAATATGTAATATTTTTTACTGTTAAGTTCTTACATGTAAATACATGTGAGAAAATGATTGCTTATCAGTAGCATACAAGTTCAGAGTCAGGAATGGTGGTGATACCTAACAACCACAGGTTGTCCACATGGGTGCCTAAGATAGTGACACCTTTGCTTTCTGATGGTTCAGGGTATATAAACTTTGCACAAAATTATTTAAAATATTTTATATTTTATAAAGTTTATCTTCAGTCTGTGTATGAAGTTTATATGAAACATAAATGAATTTTATGTTTTGACTTGGGTCACATCCCCAAGATATCTCGTCAGGCTTATGGAGATATTCCCAAATCTGAAAAACATTCAAAATATGAAACACTGCTGGTCCCAAGCATTTTGGATAAGTGATGCTCAACCTTTATATCATTTTACACCTGATTTTTTTTCTTTAATGTCTGTGTGTGTAACACAAAACACAGGTAATGTTCTTAACATTTATGCATTATCTTTCCTCTTCACTTACATGGCATTTTCAAAGTTTTTGAACTTCATGTTTCTCTAGGACTCATGTTAAAAACTCAGGGTATTTCATATTTATTCAAAATTACATTGGTAATTTTGAATAAATATGAACCACAGTTCTTGCAAACATGGATTAATGTCTTTCTTTCGGTGATATTCACAGTAACCCGTATTGTGTGTGTGTGTGTGTGTGTGTGTGCATTTAAATGTTTCATAAATTTAGGCTGAGTACATTATCTCATGCCTGTAATCCTAGCACTTTGGGAGGCCATAGAGGGAGGGTTGTTTGAAGCTAGGAGTTCAGCATCAGCCTGTGTAACATTGCGGCACCTCATCTCTACAAAAAATACGAAGATGAGCCAGGCTTGGTAGTGTGCACCTGTAGTCTTAGCTGCTTGGGAAGCCTGAGGCAGGAGGATTGCTTGAGCCCAGGATTTGGAGGCTGCATTGAGCTGTGATTGTGCCACTGCACTCTATCCTGGGGCATTAAAATAAGACTGTCTGAAAAACAAAAACAAAGTTTAATAAAGTAGTTGTTATAGAGCCTGTGGATTATTTATGCTATTATTTTTTAGTTTTTGGGTTTTTTTTAGCTGGATCTGGAGATCCTTGTATGGATTGTTGATATCTAAACTTACTTGCAAAATATGATGTGATTGAATGAGTATCTTTACATAAATCTGCATTGATCAAGTTATTGGTTTTTCACAATAAAATTTATTATCTCACAAAACCGGAAATCCAGAGTGGAGGCTTAAGTTAGGCAGTAGCTCATTATAACCATCAAGTAATTTCTTTTCACCTTTCTCTTTGTTCTTCTTGGTATATTGGCTTTTTTCTCAGGCAATTCTCATCCTGGGCAAGTTGGGTACATTTCAGGTACTACATCCAACTGTGGCAATGTCAGAGAAAAAAGAGACAATCCCCTTGTGTGGGTCTGTCTTAGGAAAGAAAATATATTTCCCAGAAGTCTTCCATGAGATTCTCCTTACGTTATGCTGGCCACAACTGTGTCATATGTCCTACCTAAACTAGTTGTTGACAAAAGTAATGGGGCCACCATGACTGGCTTAGATCAATTAGGAATTGCCTGTATGACTGGCTTAGGGCCAGCCCTCTGAAAGTACATGCCAATGCCTTGTGGATTCTTGGGGGGAAAAAACAGGTTTCCATGAGAAAGGAAGTTAGGCAACCAAGAGTATATGCCGCATTCAATTATTTAGTAAATGGTTTAAGAACAACTGACTTTACATTTGGTTCTGTGCATGTCCATGAGATTTAGTTGGTTGATGGGCTTGGTCAGATTCTTCTTTCCACTTTATTTATTTATTTATTTATTTATTTATTTTTTTGGTCTACTTGTTATGTCATTTACTGAAAGATTAGTGTAAAAATCTCTAGTTACAATTGTGGCTTTGTACATTTATCCCTTTAATTTTGTCAGTTTTTATACACACACACTTAGGATTATTGCATCTTCTTGATGAATGAACCCCCTTTTCATCGTGAACCATCCCTGTTTATCTCTGGTAATCCATGATGTTACCACCAATGTTTCCATGCCTGCCTTTTCTGATGTTAATATAGCCACTCCAACTTTCTTATGACTACTGTTTGCTTGATTCATCTTTTATTTTTTTTCCTTTTGAGATGGAGTCTTGCTCTGTCGCCCAGGCTGGGATGCAGTGGTGTGATATTGGCTCACTGCAACCTCTGCCTCCTAGGTTCAAGTGATTCTCCTGCCTCAGCTTCCTGAGTAGCTGGGATTATAGGTGAGCACCACCACACCTGGCTAATTTTTGTATTTTTAGTAGAGACAGTGTTTCACCATTTTGGCCAGGCTGGTCTGGAACTCCTGAGCTCAGGTGATCCATCTACCTTGGCCTCCCAGTTCTGGGATTGTAGGCATGAGCCACTGCGCCTGGCCTGCTTGATATATCTTTTTTTGTTGTTATTGTATTCTTAACCCATCTGTGCCTCTTATGAACATTGTATAGTTAGGTCTTGTTTTCCAGTCTGATTATCTCTGACCTTTAATTGAAATGTGTAGTCCTTTTACATTTAATATTAATTATCAGTAGGATTGAATTTAAGTCTATCATCTTGACAGTTGTTTTCATTCGTCTCATATGTTCTTTCTTCCTTTTCCTCTCTTTTCCAGTCTTCTTTTAGATTTATTGATTTTTTTTAAAGGATTTAATTTTATTTTCTCCACTGGGTAGCTACACTTGAAAAAACAATAATTGCTCTAAAGTAGGCTTCTCAGCCTCCACATTGTTGACATTTTGGACCAAATAATTTTTTGTTCCTGAGGTTGACCTGTGCATTATAGCCCTGACCTCTACCCACTAGATGCCAGTAGCATATGCTCGCTGACACTCGTTATGAAAATAAAAAATGTCTCTAGTGACTGTCAGATATCCTGGAGGGTGAGGAGAGGCAGAAAAATTACTCTTGGTCGAGAACCCATCTTTAGAGCCTACCGTATGCATTTTAAATTTATAACAGTCTACCTTGAAATAAGACACCATTTCATGTATTGTATTAGAATCTTAAAAAAGTACTTCCATTTCCTCTCTCCCTTCCTTGTGCTATGGTTGTCATACACTTTAATTCTACATATATTTATAAACTTCACATTGCATTATTAATATTTTTGCTTCAAACAGATGATTTTCTTTTAAAGAAATTACAAAAGAGGGGAAAAATGTCTTCTAGGTTTACTAGGCTCATCTTATACTTTTCCTGCTCGAGCCTTGAAATCAGTCATTTTTTTTCAAGGAGTCTTGGTTTCTTATAGTGGAAAGTAGTAATTAGAAGCTAAGATCTGGCTGCTAGATATGCTTATTGCTTGTGTGTGTGTGTGTGTGTGTGTGTGTGTGTAAACAGCTCACATGTACATCTGTATTTTCATATATTGAAAACTGAGTTCATACTGATGTATCCAATTTCAATCAAACACTGCATGTTAACTTGTTTTCTCCCTTTCTCTCTTTGATAGTAAAAAAACCTAACTTCTATTATCTTGAATGTACTTACCAGTGTCCTGATATGTAGCCAATCTCATGTCATTGCTGCTGTTGCCTCCTCCCCTATGCAGATGCTCTTCTCATTTCACTGAGACTCTGATATCTTCATACTCTTTCATCATCCCACCTGAGTTCTTTTTTTTTTTTTTTTTTTTAAGAGATGGAGGGTCTCACTCTGTCACCTAAGCTGGAGTATAATGGCATGATCATGGCTTACTCCTATGGTCAAGGGATCCTACCACCTCAGCCTCCTGAGTAGCTGAGACTACGGGTGCATGCTGCTGGGCCTGGCTTTTTTTTTTTTTTTTTTTTTTTTTTTTTTGTAGAGACAGGGTCTTGCTATGTTAACCAGGCTGCTCTTGAACTCCTGGCCTCAAGTGATCCTTCTGCCTGGACTCCCATAATGCTGAGATTATAGGTATGAGCCACCGTGCCTAGCCCCGCCTGAGTTCTGACATCCTCCCTCAGCATGGATGCCTATCTCAATCTGGTCAGCTCTGACACCCATGCCAGGTGACCCTTCCAGGCAAAAGCCCTCACCCAGTTTGGACTCTGTACTCACCCTAATGTACTCACTCCTTCCTGTGGATACCCTGCTGAAGCTTTGAGATCCTGTGCTAGGTAGCTCACACTCATGGAAGCCCACTTTATCCCACTTAGGTTCTAACTTTACATGGTTAGTTGTCCCATGAACTCTTCCCAGTGTAGATGCTCTCCTCCTCCTACTGTGTCTCCCATGGTAAGCCAGTTTCCATAGTAAGCTCTGACACCTTATGTTAGACTACTCTTCTGCTTAGCTGCCTAGCTGTCCATCTTGCTTTATACCACCAGATGGCTTTAGTATGGAATTGTTTGGGAAGCTAAGGGTGATGGAAGAGGAAGAAGACCTTGTACTTGTTAAAACAAAAACATTTATTAGTTTGTAATGATAGATTTGTGGTATCATTTGATTGTCTTCTCTAACCTTTCTGAAGGTAGGAACTGTTCCATGAATACAAAATAGTATCCCCAGGATCTAGCCTAAAGTATGTACTCAAGATTTTATTGAATGAATAGATATTCAGAAAGATTAAGTTCTTTAATTAGGTCGTACAGCTATTAATGTTTTTATGTGTTGAAGGCATGGAATAAATACAATTCTGGCTGGGCACGGTGGCTCATGCCTGTAATCCCAGCACTTTGGGAGGCCAAGGCCGGCCGATCACTGGATGTCAGGAGTTTGAGACCAGCCTGGCCAACATGGTAAAACCCCATCTCTACTAAAAATACAAAACTTAGCCAGGTGTGGTGGTACGTGCCTGTAAACCCAGCTCTCTGGGAGGCTGAGGCAAGGAGAATCACTTGAACCGGGAGGCAGAGGTTGCGGTGAGTAAAGATCATGCCACTGCACTCCAGCCTTGGCCACAGAGCAAGTCTCCATCTCAAAATAATAATAAATAAAATAAATACAATTATCTCATTACAAAAATAAATACAAGCATCCTTAATGCTTTCACATCAGATACTTTTCTTATGCAAAAGTATATGGAGATCATAGTGATGGCAATGGTGGCCCATCTGGAGTAGCTGCTGCAAAGGCACTGGCCGCAGCACGGGAGGCGTGGCCGGGGCTGCCCATTCTACAGAGCCCGCAGGGAGCCAGGAACAAATGGGAACACCACTCTCTTCTGAGTTGGCAGGGCGGGAGCCCTGCCCTCCTGTTTGCAGCTGCAGTAGGTGCAGTGGGCTCGGAGTCCACAGACTGGAGTGAGAAACAGGGCTTTTTCCCGCCCACCCATGGCCGCCCATGGACCAATCAACATGCACTTCCTCCCTGCTGAGCCCATGAAAAGCGGAGACTTAAGACTCCAACAGATGGGAATACCTGCCAGTGGAAAGGAGCTACCCACTGTAGGTCGCCTCCCCGCACAGACTTGGGCGACCGTGTGCTCTCAGGGGCCAGGGAAACCCCCCCTGCCCCTGAAGGCTCCAAAGTGCCAGCTTCTGCTGCCTGGCCTCTCCCTGCTGCTGGTGCCTGCTCCGTCCGATTTCAGAGCAGAGTTGAGGCCGAGCCTGGTCGCTGTTGCATCCTAGCTGACTATGCACCACTTGGGGTGGCGCTGATGTGCCAGCCCTCTGCCGCCTAACCCCCCTCCAGACTTTGGGTGCCAGTGAGCACGGGAAGGAAGCTAAAGCAAGGGCTAAGGATGGGTTGATGTGGTTCTGCAGGCACCCCTCCCCACAAACAGCCTGGGCTCTGTGGACGCCATGATTAATGGCAGCAGGAGGCAGACAGGCTCCTGGGCGGAAAGGGGCAGGTCCCAGTGAAGCCCCAACTTCAAGCCAGGGTTGGCTTGAAGCATGGGGTCTGGGCTGTCAGTTTAAGGTGGAGTCCACAGAGGGGTGAGAAGTTAGAGGGCTTTTTCCGGTCCATTGGCCGCCCATCTACCAATTAGTATGCACTTCCTCCCTTCTGGGCCCCTGAGCAGCCTGACCCCAACACACGTGGAGATGACCTGCCTGTGGAAAGAAGCTACCCACTGTGGGTCTCCTCTGTGCTGAAAGCTGAACACTTGTTGGGGAGACCTTCCTGTGGAAAGGAGCTACTCACTTTGGATCTTCTGAGAACTGTTCTGTTGCTCAGTGAAGCCCCTCTCTGCCTTGCTTACCATCCAGTTGTCTGAGTACTTCATTCTTCCCGGATGCGAGACAAGAACTGGAGACCCGCTAAATGCCGGGACTGAAAAAGCTGTAACACAAACGGGGCTGAAACATGCTCATCTGCTCCCTATGTTGCCAGTGACAAGGAGGAGAGAACTGCCCTTCTGGGAGCCCAGACCTAGGGGCTCCCCAAGCCAGGGCTGTGACACCCTCTTTGGGACTCTGTGGTTGTGGTGTCTCCAAGCTTTCAGGCGCCTCTGTGTTCCCCTCATTCAGATGCAGATGCCTGCAGCAGATCTGCGTGTGGTACATCTGATCCAGCCATATCCTCGCTTGGAGCTGGCATCTCTGCCAGTGCCTGGAACTGCCCACCCCACTGCAGCAGCCGGCATCTGCGCCTGGCTCACTGTTGACAGGTGTGGGATTTGGGCCGGTAGCACGAGCCAAGTGGGCGGAATGAGCCCAGTGGGCACAAGCAATACTCAGGCAGAAGGTGCTGCCGGCCACAGATGTTTCTGTCTGGCCACATGATGATACCCCAGAGATCCTGTGACAACAGTTTAGTTAGGGAGTTACCCATATACAGGATTATCTTCATTTAACGTAAGGCCTTACATTATGAGTACCATATAAAGTTTAATGTGTTAGGTAGTTTAAAAATATCTTTCACTTGGATAACTTTATACTCATTGAGTCACAAAATGTTGGCAAGGAAAGAGGCTCCAGAGATAGTCTAGTTCAGCACAACTAAGCAATACGGAACACACATGTTACTAGTATACAGGAATGAGTTGGGATAAGGGAGGTGGAGAACTGAACTATGTAAGTAATGGAAGTAACCCTTCCAGGTGATTCTGACTACCTTCTTTCCCTTCCTTCCTTCCTCTCTCCCTCCCTCTCTCTTCTTCTTTTTTTTTTTTTTTTTTTTTTTTTTTGGGCACAGTTTCCTTTTGTCCCCCAGGTTGGAGTGCAGTAAGGCCATCTCGGCTCTCTGCATCCTCCACCTTCCAGGTTCAGGCGATTCTCCTGCCTCAGCCTCCTGAGTAGCTGGGATTACAGGTGTGTGCCACCACATCTGGCTAATTTTTGTATTTTTAGTAGAGATTGGATTTCACTCTGTTGGCTAGGCTGGTCTTGAACTCCTGATTTCAGGTGATAAGCCTGCCTCAGCCTCCCAAAGTGCTGGGATTGCAGGTGTGAGCCACTGCACCTGGCATTCTTGTCTCCTTTCAGAGTGTCCCTCAGTCTATGATTGATCTTGATCTGCACAACAGCTCTTAGAGATGCAAGGCAAGGAAAAATTCAACAAATGAGGACACTGAGATCTAAAGCGTCATAGTGACTTCTCAAGTTTTATCTTTCTTCATCTTTATCATTCTCGAGAGACATTTTACATAAGAATGCGATATTATTTAAATTCTTTCCTGTAATACAGCGTATTTGTCATGGTGGGGATGTGGTAGAGGAAGGGGTGGAAAAACATCCTAAGTACTTGAGAATTAGGCTGTTAGTTTCTTTTTATTGTTTCAGCAGTTCCTAAAAGTAATATGATGAGTTATATTCCAGGGTCTCTCGGTTAGGAATATTAACTTATTGACAGATAATAATCCTTTTAGATAGTTGATGAATTAAAAATTACAGATGAAAAATCTGAGAGAGAGAAGAATATCTGAAACACATCTTTAGTGAAAATTACTAGTACTCCTTACCTATGTGTACTTTGTTAATATTAGAATCCCACTGAAAATAACCTTATATCATCAGAATATTTTTGCTGTGGATCCTTATGCCAACTTACAACTTTTCACGTGATTGTTTAATGACTCAGAGTTCTTAAGAAATGACTTTCTTTTTTTATTAAAAAATTTTTTTCCTCTTCATCCTCAGAGAAAAGGAAATGACTTTATTTTATTCAAAAGATGAATGTGAGTTATTTCATGTGATACTGTGTTTAAATTGGTTGAGTAGAACCTGAAAAATAATATTTGAAAAATATATGACATATAAATAGGATTCAAAAATTGATAAATTTGCTTTGTTATATTATTCACATTGAGAACTTGTATTTTCTAATAGAAAATATATTAAGAGACAAATCTGGAAATACCTTGTCTGATAATTTGTTTCTTTGATTCTCACTCTTCCCCAAGGGAAAATGAGTTCATTTTTAAAATCTAAGAACAAATGTTTGCCTCCCTTGCAGAGGTTGAGGACTAGATATCAAATATGTAAGGTACCACACAGTCATCTGACACTAGGTGCTCAATAAATTGTACTTTTATGAATTTGTCTAGTCTTTAAACTATTATCTACAATATAACCAGTGGTAACTTTAATTTTGCTTTCCTACCAAATTCTGCTTTCTCTTACTCCTTTTCTACAGGTGTATCTACATCAGCAATCAAAATGGCATCAACCAGACTTCCTTCCCCCAAAAGCTTAGTGAGTGCCCCAACTCAGATTCTTGCACAGTTTCCTAAACAACATCAACAGTCTCCTAAGCAGCAGTTGTATCAAGTGCAACAGCAGACACAGCAACCAGTGGCCCAGCCTTCTCCAGTGTCTCATCAGCAACAGCCTCAGCAGTCTCCTTTGCCACCTGGTATCAAACCTACCATCCAAATCAAACAGGAGTCAGGTAACTGGAAAATGTTTATAAGATATGATGACTCTTCTTTATTCACCAGTCTTTTGAGTCTCCCAGTTCATGAACATGGTGTATCTCTTCATTTATCTGGGTCTTTGACTTTTTCATCAGTGTTTTATGGCTTTCAGCATACAAAGTCTGTACGTGTTTTGTTAGATTTGTACCTAAGCATTTCATTTTCTTGGAGTGATTATAATTGGGATTATGTTTCAATTTCAATTTCTACATGTTTTTTGTTAGTATATAAAAATACTTGTTGATCTTGTATCCTTTGACTTTGCTGAACGCACCTAGTTCTCAGAATATTTACATAGATTCCTTGGGATTTTCTGTGTACACAACTATGTCATCTGTAAATAGGGACAGTTTTATTTCTTCCTTTCCGATCAGTATGCTGTTTATTTCTTTTTCTTGTTTTATTTTATTGACTAGAATTTTCATATTTTATTGACTAGAACTCTCAATACTATACTGAATGAATAAGAGTGAGGGGACCAGGCGCAGTGGCTCATGCCTGTAATCCTAGGACTGTGGGAGGCTGAGGCGGATGGATCACAAGGTCAGGAGATTGAGATCATCCTGGCCAACATGGTGAAACCCTGTCTCTACTAAATTATAAAAAATTAGCCGGGCATGGTGCTGTGTACCTGTAGTGCCAGCTACTTGGGAGGCTGAGGCAGGAGAATTGCTTGAACCCAGGTGGCAGAGGTTACAGTGAGATTGCACGACTGCACTCCAGCCTGGTGACAGAGTGAGACTCTATCAAAAAAAAAAAAAAAAAAGAATGAGGAAAGTGGACATCCTTGCTCTGTTACTGATCTTCAAAAAAAAACATTCAGTCTTCCATCATTAAGTATGATGCCAGATGTAGGTTTTTTGTAAATGCTCTTCATCAGGTTGATGGAATACACTTCTGCTACTAGTTTTTGGGAAGTTTTTATGAATAAGTGGATTTTATCAAGTGCTTTTTCTGTTCAATTGATATAAGTTTTTTCTTGTTTAGTCTGTTGATATGCTGGATTATATTGATTGATTTTCTGCTAAACCAGCCTTGCTTATTTGAAATAAATCCCACTTGGTCATGATATATACTTTTTAAAATACATTGCTAGATTCGATTTGTCTTCGTATTCATGAGACATTTTACTGTGTAGTATTCTTATTTTATACTTGCCTTTGATTTTGGTCAGGGTAATACTGACCTCATAAAATGAGTTTGGAAGTGTTTATTTCTTTTCTATTTTTGGAAAAGACTGTGTAAGATTGATGTTAATTCTTTAAATGTTCAGAAGAATTACCTAATGAAGCCACCTGGGCCTGGAGATTTCTGTGTTTGGAAGCTTTTAATTGATGAACTCCATTTCTTTATTAGTTATAGGACTTTTCAGATTTTCTGTTTCATCGTGATTTTGGTAGTTTCTGGTTTTGAGGAATTGATCCATTTCTTCTAAGTTGTCAAATTTATGAGTGCAAACTTGTTTGTAGTAGTTTCTTATTATCCTTTTAATGGCTACAGGATCTATATTAATGTCCTGTTTCATTTCTGATGTTGGTGGTTTGTATCTTCTCTTTTTCTTTGTCAGACTTGCTAATTATTGAATTTAAAAATTTATGGAATTTCTTGAGAACTAGATCTTTGTTTCATTGATTTTCCCTTTGCTTTTCTGTTTTTAATTTCATTATCTGTATTATTTCTGTCCTACTTTCTTTGGGTTTATTTTGCTCTTCTAATTTCTTAAGGTGGGAACTTAGATTATTGATTTAAGACATACTTTCTTTTCTAATTACTTAGCATTTAATTCCATCTAGGTGAAGACATTTGCCATAAATTTCTCTCAACACTGTGTTAGCTCCATTCCACATATTTTAATATATTCTGTTTTTATTTTTATTCAGCATTTTGTGTTTCTAAGTTTTTCTTCAGACCTCTTTGACCCATGGATTATTTAGAATTGTGTTGCTTAATTTCTAATGGTGATTTTTCTGGGGTTTTTTTTTTTTTTTTTTTTTTTGGCTATTGATTTCTAGTTTGATTTCATTATGGTCTGAGAACACACTCTGTATCATTTCAATTCTTTTATGTTTATTGAGTTGTTTTTTTTTTTTTTTTTTTACCCATGATATGTTCTACTTTGGTGGGTGGTCCATGGTGCTTGAAAAATATCTATGCTGCTGATGTTGGGTGAAATATTAGATTCTGTTGGTTGATTATGTTGTTCAGTTCTCCTATATCTATGCTGAATTTTCTACATAGTAGTTCTATCAGTTGATGAGAGTGGAGTATTAAACGTCCCCAACTAATTTTTGGATTCTAGTACTGCAAAAACAGTTCTCTCAGTTTTTGCTACATATATTGTATTTCGATGTATCTATTGTTTGATGCATAAATATTTAGAAACATTATGTCATCCTGGTATGTTAATCCTGTCTCATTATGTAGTGTCCCTTTTCTTCTCCAATTCTCTTATTTTTTAAAAAAGATATAAAGGTTGATTTCCCTTTTTAGTCCAATTAATTCTCTATTTTTTTAATATAAAGGTTGATTTTTAAAAATTTTCATTCTTAAAATTTAATTCCAACTTAATTTTTAAAGTCTGCCACATAAACTAAATGATGGTAACTAGCCTGTGTTAGGATATTTAGTGCATGTAATAGAGAACTATATTGACTGGAAGGGGGTGAGTTCTATTACCTTGTAAAGTATACTCTATCTGTAATTAATTTAGCCACTCCTGCTTTCTTTTTATTCACGTTCACATAGTATATCTTTTTCCCATTCTGTTATTTTCAACCTACTTACATTGTTATATTTGAAGTGAGTTTCTTGTAGACAGCATACAGTGT
Organism: Sapajus apella; assembly: GCF_009761245.1. Lineage (NCBI taxonomy): Eukaryota > Metazoa > Chordata > Mammalia > Primates > Cebidae > Sapajus > Sapajus apella. The sequence continues at coordinate 5,273,219 of NW_022437046.1, forward strand.
AGTTTTATATTTTTATATCAACTTTGTCAATAACTTTTTTTTTTTTTTTGAGATGGAGTCTCGCTTTGTCACCCAGGCTGGAGTGCGGTGTTGCCATCTGGGCTTCCTGCAACCTCCACCCCCCAGGTTTCAGCAATTCTCCTGCCTCTGTCTTCCAAGTAGGTAGGATTACAGGCATATGCCACCACACCCAGGTAACTTTTATATTTTTAGTAGAGACAGGGTTTCACCATGTTGGCCGGGCTGATCTTGAATGCCTGATCTCAAGTGATCCGCCCACCTCAGCCTCCCAGAGTGCTGGGATTACAGGCGTAAACCACTAATCTTTAACTTTTAAATGATATATTTAGATCATTTGCATTTAAGGTAATTGTTGATATGGTAGGGGTTACATTTGCCATTTTATTATTTGTTTCTTTCACTTCTTGTTTTTCTGTTTCTTTCTGTTTTTTTGTTTCGTTTTGTTTTGTTTTTTTGCCTATTTGTGGTTTACTTGAAGAATTCTTGGGGTTTCATTTTGACTTATATACATATATTATTTTAAAGCATAGCGTTTTGTTCAGTTTTCTTAGCATTTGCTCATGGTATTACAATATACATATGTTGGCCATGTGAGGCCAGGAGTTTGATACCAGCTTGGGCAATATAACAAGACCTCTACCCTTTTGTAGAGACCATTTTTTTAACTCTACAAAAAAATTTAAAAATTAGCCAAGCATGGTGGCATACACCTGTAGTCCTAGCTGCTTGGGAGGCTGAGCAGGAGTATTGCTTGAGGCCAGAAGTGTGAGGTTGTGGTGGTCTATGATGGTGCCACTGTACTCCAGCCTGGGCAACAGAGTAAGAGCCTGCTCAAAAAAAAAAAAGGAAACAAACCCAAAACAACAAAAAACATATACTTTCGTTACCTATCATATTTAACCTTTTCACAGCATATTACTCTATATTTGAAATAATTTTATGGTTAACATATAACACTTCCTATTTCTGCAATGTTCCAGTTTCTAAGGTCCGTATTGGTGACATTTTTGTGAATCAATTGTTACATTATACTATATTAATTAATTTTAGACAAGGTCTCGCTCTGTCACCCAGACTAGAGTGCAATGATGTGATCATGGCCAACTGCAGTCTTGAACTCCTAGGCTCGAGCAAGTCTCTTGCCCCAACCACCAGAGCAGTTGGGACTACAAGTGTATGCCACCACACTCAGCTAATTTTACTATTTTTGTAGAGATAGGGTCTTGCCTTATAGTCCAGGCTGATCTGAACCCTGGCTTCAGGCAGTCCTTCTGCCTTGGCCTCTCAAAGAGCTAGGATTACAGGCATGAGCCACCACACCCGGCCAATTTATTATTTTATTACAGACAGGGTCTTGCTCCGTCACCCAGGCTGAAGTGCAGTGGCATGAACTCCCCAGCTAAAGCAGTTCTCCCATCTCAGCATGCCAAAGCACTGAGATTATAGACATGAGCCACTTCACCTGGTCTATATTTTATTTTTTTGAATAGAGAAGGCATTCATTAAAAACTGAACAGTATAAAAAGTTAAAGTGAATAACTTGACCTCTATCTAGTCCTCCCTTGCCATTAAGAAAAACTTAGTTTCTTATATATTTTTAGTCTCTACATATACAAGAAAATTTAAATATGGATTCTAATACCCCCACTCCTTTACACACTTAAAACATAACACATGCACCTTACTCCCCCCGCCACCTTTAACAATATATCTTAGAGATTTTTTTAATATAGTCAATACATAAAATTAAATTGCTTCTGCATTCTACAGTGATACAGATATACCTTGTTTTATTGAACTTTGCCTTATTGTGCTTCCCAGTACTGTGTTTTTTTGTTTGTTTGTTTTGTTTTTTGTTTTTTTGAGATGGAGTCTTGCTTTGTTACCCAGGCTGGAGTGCAGTGGTGCGATCTTGGTTCACTGCAACCTCTGCCTTCTGGGTTCAAGCAATTCTCCCTGCCTCAGCCTCCCAAGTAGCTGGGATTAACAGGCACCTGCCACCACGCCCAACTAATTTTTGTATTTTTAGTAGAGACGGGGTTTCATCATGTTGGCTGGGCTGGTCTCAAACTGCTGATTTCAGGTGATCTGCCCGCTTTGGCCTCCCAGGATTATAGGCATGAGCCACTGTGCCCAGCCTTGTATATTTTGCAAACTGAAGGTTTGTGGCAACCCCATGTCAAGTAAGTCTGTAGGCACCATTTTTCCAACAGTGTTGTGCTCACATTGTGTCTCTGTGTCACATTTTGATAATTCTCATGATAACTCAAAGTTTTTTATTATTGTTATATCTGTTACTTTAAGCCATAATCAGTGATCTTGGATGTTACTATTATAATTGTTTTGGGCCACGACAAACTATGCTCATGTAAGATGATGTACTTAATAAATAAATGTTGCGTGTGCTCTGGCTGCTTCACCAACTGGACATTCTCCCATCTGTCTCCCTCTCCTTGGGCCTGCTTGTTTCCAAAATTGGAACGATATTGAAATTAGGCCAGTTAATAAACTTAAAATGGCCTGTAAGTGTTCATGTGAAAGGAAGAGTCTCATGTCACTCACTTTAAGTCAAAAGCTAGAAATGATTAAGCTTAGTGAAGAAGGCATGTTGAAAGCCAAGACAGGCTGAAAGCTAGGCTTCCTGCACTGAACAGTTAGCAAAGGAAAAGTTCTTGAAATTAAAAATGCTACTCCAGTGAATATGTGAATGATAAGAAAGCAAAATAGCCTTATTGCAAGTTTTAGTGGTTTGAATAGAAGATCAGACCAGCCACAACATTCCCTTAATCTAAAGTCCAATCCATAGCAAGACCCTAACTCTCTAATTTCTATGAAGGCCAGGAGAGTGAGGAAGCTGCTAGCAGAGGTTGGTTAACAAGGTTTAAGGAAAGAAGCCGTTTGCAGAATGTGAAAGTGCGAAACGAAACAGCAAGTGCTGTTGGAGAAACTGCAGGAAGTTATCCAGTAGATCTAGCTAAGATTGTTGATGAAGATGGCTACGCTAAACAACAGATTTTCAATATAGACAAAATAGCCTTTTATTGGAAGAAGAGGCCATGTAGGACTTTCATAGATAAGGAAGCCAATGCCTGTCTTCAAAGCTTCAAAGACAGGTTGACTCTCTTGTTAGGGACTAATGCAGGTGCTGACTTGAAGTTGAAGCTGATGTTCCTTTACCATTCTCAAAATGCTAGGGTCCTTAAAAAGGACCAAGACTGGATGATACCACATCTGTTTACAACATGGTTTACTGAATGTTTTAAGCCCACTGTTGAGACCCACTGCTCAGAAAAAAAAAAAAAGATTCCTTTCAAAATATTACAACCCACTGACAGTGCACCTAGTCACCCAAGAGCTCTGATGGAGATGTGCAAGATTAATATTGTTTTCATGCCTGCTAACATAATATCCATTGTGCAGCCCATGAAACAAGAAATCATTTAAACTTTTAGGTCTTATTAAGAAATAAATTTAGGTGGCTCATGCCTGTAATCCCAGCACTTTGGGAGGCTTAGACAGGTGGATTGTTTGAGCCCAGGAGTTTAAGACCAGCCTGGGCAACATGGTAAGACCCTGTCTCTACAATTTTTTTTTTTAATTAGCCAGGTGTGCTGTGGTGGGAGGATTGCTTGAGCCAGGAGGTTGAGGCTGCAGTGAACTATGATTGTGCCACTGCCATTCCAGCCTGGCTGACAGACTTCGTCAAAAACAAAAACAAAAAACCACACACAAAAAAACGCATTTTGTAAGGCTATAGCTGCCATAATGATTCCTCTAATGGATTTGGGCAAAGTCAGCCTTCTGGAAAGGATTCACTGTTCTAGATGCATTCAGAATATTTTTGATTCATGGGAGGAGGTCAAAATATCAACATTAATAAGAGCTTAGAAGAAGTGGATTCCAGCTTCTGTGGATGACTTTGAGTGGTTCAGGTCTTTAGTGGAAGAAATAACTATCTTATGATAAAACTTGACTAGATAAGGAGTTGATTCTTATGGATGAACAATGAAAGTGGTTTCTTGAGATGGAATCTTCTCCTATGAAATAATAATGTCCTGTCCTGTGGATGTTGTTGAAATGACAAAGGATTTAGAGCATTACGTAAACATAGTTGATAAAGCAACAGCAAGTTTGAAAGGATTGCCTTCCATTTTGAAAGAAGTTTTACTATGGGTAAAATGTTGTAAAACAGCATTTCATGCTTCAAAGAAATCTTTCACAGAAGGAAAAAAATCAATCCATGCAGCCAACATCATTGTTGTCTTACTTTAAGAAAATGCTGCAACCATCCTAGCCTTCAGCAACCACTACCCTGATCAGTCAACAGCCATCAGCATCAAGATAAGACCCTCCACCAGCAAAAAAATTATGCCTCTCTGAAGGCTCAGATGATCATTAGCATTTTTTAGCAATAAAGTATTTTAAATTAAGGTATGTACATTTTTTAGACATAATACAATTGCATACTTAATAGACTACCGTGTAGTGTAAACATAACTAATGTACACACTGGGAAACCAAAAATTTCTTGTGACTTCCTCTATTGTGATACTTGCTTTATTGCATTGGTCTGGAACTGAACCTGTAGTCTCTCCAAAGTATGCCTGAATCGTAATTTATGTAACGAATCCCTTGTAAGGTTGTTTCTAGTCTCTCTTTTTTTTTTTTTAATTCAAGCAAAACTGCAGTGAACAAGCCTATATAGGGTCATTTTGTGTGTGTAAGTGTATCTGTAGGATTAATTTCCAGAAGTATGATCGTTATGTCAGTTTTGATAGATATTGCCAAGTTTTCATCTTACAGGGATTTTCAATTTATTTTCCTACTTTTAATGTACATGTGTCCCAATTTCCTCACAGTGCCCCCTTCCCACCAGTATATTTTCAAACAGTTGGATTTATGTGAATGTGTTGGGGTTGAGGGGATGTTATCTCAGTATTTTTCTATTTTTTATTTCTTTTATTGAGAGTGAGTTTGGGAAACTATGTTTTAGTGACCTTTGTAATTCATTTTTTGTGTGCTATCTGTATCCATTGTCCACTTTCCTATTGGATCAATTTCTGGGAATTCTTACACTGTCAGAATAATTGGCATTCTATGCATTTCATAATTTGTAGATTTTTTTTTCAGTTTATTTGTTTGTCTTTTGACTTTATGGGGACTTATGTGCAAAACACTGTTTGTACAGTGTGGTCTTTAATGCTTCCAGATTTTCCATCACAGTTTATAATTTTTGTATTTAAGTATTTTGTAATTTATCCTGGTATGAGGTTAGACAATATAATATATTGATAACCGAATATGATTTGGGTCTGTAGTTTTCTTTTTTGTGTGCAGTGTTTGTCAGGTGTTTCTTTGAGCATCACGTGTATTTCCAGTAAATAATTTTGAAAGTTTTTTTAAATGCTCCGGAATTTTTTTATATTTAAATTTTATTTATTTCTTTAGAAACAAGTTCTCGTTCTATTGCCCAGGCTTAAGTGCATCAGGCAATTCTGCCACCTTAGCCTCAGCTGAGACTACAAGCATGTGCCACTGTACCTAGCTAATTAAAAAAATTTTTTTTGTAGAGTTGGGGTCTCACCACATTGCCCAGACTGGTCGTGAACACCTGGCCCCAGGTGATTCTCCTGCCTTGACCTATCAAACTGTTGGGATTATAGATGTGAGCCACTGTGATCAGCCTGGAATATTTTTTCTTAAAGAGCTTTATTGAGATATAATTGACTAAGCACTCAATGAACACATTTAAAGTGTACAGTTTAGTGTTATTTAATATATTCACAGATATGTTCAGCCATTATAACAGCTGATTTTAGAACACTTCGCTTCAAAAGGAAACCCCATAATATTGTCTCCTACTCCTTGCACCCATTCTTTCAGTTTCCTATCCCTGGCCCCAAGTAACCACTAATTGTTTTCTGTCTGTAGATTTCTGTACTTTGGACTTTGATATGAAAGGAATCATATCAAAGTCTTTTGTAACTGGCTTCTTTAACTTAATGTAATATTTTTAAGGTTCATCCGTCTTGCAGCATGTATTAGTACTTCATTCCTTTTTATGGCCAAATAAAATTCACATTTTGTTTATCTGTCCATTGATAAGCATTTGGATTGTTTCACCTATTGGCTGTTATGAATAATGCTGCTGAAAACATTTGTATGCAAGTTTTTTGGTATTCACTTCTCTTGTGAATACCAAATACCACTTCTCTTGTGAATACGTAGGAGTGGAACCTCTGGCTCATATGTTAATTCTGTGTTTGATTGTTTGATAAACTGATGTGTTTTCCAAAGCAACTGTACCGTTTTATATTCCCACCAGCAGAGTATGAGGGTTTCAGTTTCACTACATTCATGTCAACACTTGTTATTCTCTTACATTGATTCTAGACAGTCTGCTTTGAGTAAAGGTATATTTCGCTGTGGTTTTGATGTGTACTTACTTGATAACTAATGATGTTTAGCATGTTTTCATGTGCTTATTGGATCTTATATATATTTTCCCTGAAGAAATGGCTATTCACATCCTTTACCCATTTTAAAATCGGGTTATATGTCATTGAGTTATAAGGATATGTATATGAGTGTATATATATATATATCATATATATAATATATATGATATATATGATATATATCATATATATGATATATATCATATATATATATGATATTAAACTCTTATCAGATATGTAATTTGCAAGTATTATTTCCCATTTCTGAATTGTCTTTTTACTTTCTTGATGGTACCTTTTAAAACACACCAGTTAGCTGGACGCGGTGGTGCATGCCTGTAATCCCAGCATTTTGGGAGGCCAAGGTGCACGGATCACTTGAGGTCAGGAGTTTGAGACCAGCCTGGCTAACATGGCAAAAACCGGTCTCTACTTTAAAAAAAAAAAAAAAAAAAAAAAGAAAAAAGTTAGCCAGAAGTGATGGCATGCACCTGTAATCCCAGCTATTAGGGAGGCTGAGGCAGGAGAATCTCTTAAACCCAGTAGGCAAAAGTTGCAGTGAGCCAAGATTGCACCACGGCACTCTAGCCTGGGCTACAGAATGAGACTTGGTCTCAAATTAATTAATTAATTAAATTTAATTTAATACAGCAGTTTTTGATATCTAAATTTTCTACTTTCTGTTGCTCATGCTTTTATTGTTATATCCAAGAATCCTTTGCCAAATCCAGTATTTTAAAGATTTACCCAACATTTTAGTTTTACCTCTAAGTGTAAATGTTTGATCTATTTGAGTTAATTTTGTGTATAGTATGATGTAAGTGTCTCACTTAATTCCTTTGCACGTATCTATTAATTTGTCCCAAGTGAATTTATTAAAAAGACTATTTTTTCCCCCCGCATTGAATGATCTTGGCACCTTTGTCAAAATGCAGTTGATCATAGTTCTATGGTTTTATTTCTGGACTTTCAAATCTATTCTATTAATATATATGTCTTATGCCAGTACCATACTGTTTTGATTACCATTGGTTTGTAGTAAGTTTTGAAATCAGGAAGTGTGTGTGTCCTTTTGTCATCGTCATCATCGTCTTCTTCTTCTTCTTTTCGTTCTTCTACTTCTTTCTTCTTTCTTCTTCTCCTTCTTCTTTCTTCTTTCTTATTTCTTTCTTCTTCTTCTTCTTTCTTCTTTCTTCTTCCTTATTCCTCATTGAATCTGTGGATTAATTTGAGGAGCATTGTCATCTTAACCATGTTAAATCTGTGAGCGTGGTATGCTTTCTTATTTATTTAGATCTTTAATTTCTTTCAATATTTTGTAGGTTTCAGAGTGTACATTTTGTATTTCTTTTGTTAATTTTATTCCTAAATATTTTGTTCTTTTGCTGCTATTATAAATGGAATTGTTAATTTCACTTTTTAGCTTGTGTATTGCTAATTTATAGATTTTTTTTGGTGTTGACTTTTATCCTGCAACCTTGGTGAACTCATGTCTCATTTTTTGGTTCTAATTTCTGTTAGTGGATTCCTTTGTTTGTTTGTTTGTTTTTAATATAAAGGGTCATGCCATCTGCAAATAGAGATAGAATTTCTTCTGTTTCAATCTGGTTGCTTTTTTTTCCCCCTATTTCTCTGACTTGAATCTCTGGTATAATATTGAACACAGGTGTCAAGAGCAGACATCACTTTTTCCTTATTCTTTCTATTCATAGAAATTCTTTTAGTGTCTCTTGTAAGGTGGGTCTGCTAGCAACATATTGCAGATTTTGTTTATTTGGTAAAGTCTTTAGTTTGCCTTCATTTTTGAAAGCTAGCTTTGCTGGATATAGGATTCTTGGTTGGTGTTTTTTTTTCCTTGAGGACTTCAAATGTGTTATCCAACTGCCTGCTGGCTTCATTGTTTCCACTGGGAAGTCAGCTCTTACTTAACTTTTTTGCAGTTCCCCTGTAAGTGTTGTGTTGTTTTTCTCTTGCTATGTTCAAGATTTTCTTTTTGTCTTTGATTTTTCAGCATTTTTACTGAGATGTGTCTGTTTATGATCTTTGTGTTTATCTTATTTATAATTTGTTCAGCTTCTTAAACATATATGTTACTGCTTTTCAGTAAATTTGGAAAGTTTTCAGCCATAATGTCTTTGAATATTTCTTTTCTTTTCTCTCTCCCTACCACTGGTATGTCCATTATATGTATGTTGGTGTGCTTAATGTTGTCCCACATTTCTCTGAAGCTCTGTTCATTTTTCTTCACTCTTTTTTTCTCTTTATTCTTAGCTCACATACCTCTATTGATCTTTTTTCAGGTTTGCTAATTCTTTTTTTTTTTTTTTTTTTTTTTTGAGATGGAGTTTCGCTCTTGTTACCCAGGCTGGAGTGCAATGGCGCGATCTCGGCTCACCGCAACCTCCGCCTCCTGGGTTCAGGCAATTCTCCTGCCTCAGCCTCCTGAGTAGCTGGGATTACAGGCACACACCACCATGCCCAGCTAATTTTTTGTATTTTTAGTAGAGACGGGGTTTCACCATGTTGACCAGGATGGTCTCGATCTCTTGACCTCGTGATCCACCCGCCTCGGCCTCCCAAAGTGCTGGGATTACAGGCTTGAGCCACCGCGCCCGGCCGTTTGCTAATTCTTTCTTCTGCCAGTTCAGATCTACATGTGAACCCCCTCTAGTGAATTTTTTAGTTCAGTGGTTTTACTTTTAACCTCCAGATTTTCTATTTGGTTCTTTTAAAAAAATAATTTATACCTCTTTATTAATCTTTATTTGATGTACTATTGTCCTCATGGCCTCCTTTACTCCTATAATCATATTTTTCTCTAGTTCTGTGAACATATTTGTAATGGCTACTTTAAAGTCTTTTTCAGTTAAGTCTGACATCTGGTTGTTCTTACAGACTCTGTTGTTTGTTTTTTTTCTAATGTATGGGTAATATTTTCCTGTTCCTTTATATGTCTCCTTATGTCTTTGTTAGAAATTGGACATTTTAGATAATTCTGTATCCATAAGTTCTACCTCTTCAGATTCAAGCAACCATGGATCAAAAATATTTAGGAAAAAGACACAAAAAATGATACGATAGTAAAAAATAATGCAAATACAGAAACAATATAGTATAACAGCTACATAGCATTTACATTGTATTAGGTGTCATAAGTAATCTAGAGATGATTTATAGTATGCAGGAGCGTGTGCATAAGTTTCACAAATACTATACCTTTTTTTTTTTTTTTTTTAATGTTATTTTTTTGAGACGGAGTTTCGCTCTTGTTACCCAGGCTGGAGTGCAATGGCGCGATCTCGGCTCACCACAACCTCCGCCTCCTGGGTTCAGGCAATTCTCCTGCCTCAGCCTCCTGAGTAGCTGGGATTACAGGCACGCGCCACCATGCCCAGCTAATTTTTGGTACTTTTAGTAGAGACGGGGTTTCACCTTGTTGACCAGGATGGTCTTGATCTCTTGACCTCGTGATCCACCCGCCTCGGCCTCCCAAAGTGCTGGGATTACAGGCTTGAGCCACCGCGCCCGGCCACACCTTTTTTTTTTTTTTATAAAGAAATGGAGCATCCACGGATTTGAGTATCAACAGGGTCCTGGAACCAATCTTTCACGGATACTGAGGGATGACCATGTAGTACTTGGGTACTGGTCTCCCCTCACCAAGGATTTGTTATTTTTATTTGTATAGTTACTTGTTTAGTGATGGGATCAGTTATTTTAGTGAAGTCTTTTTATTCCCTCTCCAGCCTGTGCTCCTTCAGCTAAGCATCTGATATTACTCCCCAGGGAGGCACAGCTCTGTGTATACTTATAGTCACTTTGGGATGACAGTGGTATTCTTTTGCTCTTTCCTTGACCACACCCAGCTGTTAAACTCTATTAACTGCTGGCCGATTGCTCTGTTGTTTTCAGGAAAGCCTTGGAGCATACATTGCTCTGTAATCTAATCCAAATTTTGGCTCCTTTGAAGGAATAGTTTCTGGGATTCATTTTTGATATTTCTTCTAACCTCACAAAGGCTCTTCCCAGCTTTTATATTCTCTGCTTCTTCCCTGTAAACTGTCTGCAGTATAGACTATATGTTCATTATATCCATGAATCTCCTTCTGGTTGCCTTTTACCACTTTCTTCATTGTTCTTAGGAATGCCCTTAGTCTTGAACTTCTCCATGCTGTGGTATAAAAGGAGTTAGTTCTTTGGGAAGAGATTAGGAGCTATCTGTTTTATGAATTACTTCTATCCTTTGGCAAACTCGCTGAGCCAGGACTCTGGAATATGGGGTGGGGTAAATGGCAGACTTCTCTGAGTGACACCCCTGCTTTAGGCACTGAGTGCTCACTGAGTAGGGGTGAGGGGTTGGGCAGCAGCCTGAGGTCCTCACAGCTTGGCTCTCTTGATGGTGGAGTCACTGCCTGACCAGCCAGGGCAAGGACTATCAGTACTTCAGTATTCTCAGTGGTACTGTGCCCGAAGTAGAGCCTTGTCCATAAATGGGGGGCTGGGCAGAATAAGAGAGCTCTGACATCCATACTGTGCTTGCCCAGAACTTAGCCTTAGCAATGGGTAGCTGAGGGCAGGATGAGATAATCTGAAGTCCCATTTCTTCTGAGAAGAAAATCCTTCAACGGAGAGCTAGTGGAGAAAGAACCCTGAGTTCTTCGCTGAAGCCATCTGGAATGGAATGTTCCCCTTGCTGAGCTGGTAGTAGTGGGGAAGGAGGAAGTGGTATTGGTTTAAATACCACAGATCTTGCCTTTCTCAATGAATTTTTGTAGGTTTTCTTGAATAGATGTTTTTTCATTTAATGTTTGCCCTTGGCACCATTTCCAGAGCCTTTCAGTGGTAGATGTTTTATACTTTTTACCAATTTCCCTGGATTAGAGGGACAGCAGAGCTCATGCCACCATGCCAGATACCAATATTCGGAATGGTTTTAGTACATAGGAATTAACATTCTTTTTAAAGGACTGTAGAATTCTCCAATGCAACTATCTGGGCCTGCTACTTTTTGACAAAGCGTTACAGCTCTGAATTTTTTTTTCTGTGGAAATTTGTCTATTTACATTATTTTTCTTTTCTGGGGTCAATATTGATAAATGACAATTTCCTAGAAAATTATTTATTTGATCCATTTTAAACTTGTTTGCATATAATTGAGCAAAGTCATTTTATGATTATCTTAATTTTTTTCTCTGTGTAGTTATTTCTTTAGAAGCTTCTTTTCATATGTGCTTTAAGAATTACTGTAATTCTAGCTGGGTGTGGTGGCTCACATCTATAATCCCAGCAGTTTGGGAGGCCAAGGCTAGTGGATCATTTGAGGTCAGGTGTTCAAAACCAGCCTGGCCAACATGGTGAAATCCTGTCTCTACTAAATATGCAAAAACATTAGCTGGGCATGGTGGCAGGTGCCTGTAATCCCAGCTACTCAGAAGGCTGAGGCAGGAAAATCACTTGAACCCAGGAGGTGGAGGTTGCAGTGAGCTGAGATTGCGTCACTGCACTCCAGCCTGGGAGACGAAGTGAGACCCTGTCTCAAAAAAAAAATAATAATTATAATAATTACTGTAATTCATTAATGAAATAAATACTAGAAATTATTCCCCCATAAACCTCAGTGCTTAAGATTTATTATAATCAGATTTTTAAAATTTCCATAATAATTATTTACTGAATTTTTATTATTCATTATGTACTTTGCGATTTATTTAATCTTAACAATAGCCCTATGAGGTATATACTAATAGAATCAATATTTTATAGATAAAGAGACAGAGTCACAGAGATTATATAACTTGTCTAATCAACAACTTTATTGGCTACAGAAATTTAAAATTATTTAAGGCTATTAAATAAAAAAATCTGTTTGCTTCCTAATGTCTTAACCTAAATCACCATCTCTAAAAGTAAAATAATTCTTAGTTGCCTATAACAACGTATTTTGTCTCATGAATCATTTCAGAGAAGATAGCAGTGGGGTAAGAGTGTTACCAAAAATTTCCTTCTTTAGCTACCAATTTAAATTTTCACATTGCTCTAGTATATTGACTTTGGAAACAAAAGACATTATTCTATTTATAGCATGTTGTTTTTAGTAGTGGTATTTCCATTTGCAAAGTATAGTAATTCTTATTTGCTGAAAATCTCAAATCCTAGAAACCGTAGTATTCCTATGTGTGTTGTTAACATAGTTCTCAAAAACAGGTTTTATATTTTGTTTTCATATTGAAAATTACTCAGATTTGTTTCAGCCTCAAAGAGCATGTTTATATAAAATTAGAGGAATGCTGGCAGCAAACTACACTTTTTTTTTCTGAATGGGAAAAGGGTTAAAGGAATGTTTATGTTTAGAAAGTCAATGTGACAATTATGACAAAGAAAAATTTAGAAAATTTAAAAATAAAAACCATAACATCACCACCTTAGCACTTTTATTTTTACCTATCACATTCAAGTTCTTGTCCACACACATTTTTTGTGTAGGTGGAAGAATAATGTATCTTTTTTGATATCCTTTATTTGACAAAGTGAGCTATTAAAAATTATTATTATTTTTTTGAGATGGAGTTTCACTCTTGTTGCCCAGGCTGGAGTGTAATGATGTGATCTTGGCTCACCGCAACTTCCACCTCCCGGGTTCAAGCAATTCTCCTACCTTAGCCTCCCAAGTAGCTAGGTTTATTGGAGCACGCCACCATGCCCAGCTAATTTTGTAATTGTAGTAGAGACAGAGTTTTACCATGTTGGTGAGGCTGGTCTCAAACTCCAAACCTCAGGTGAACCACCCACCTCAACCTTCCAGAATGCTGGGATTACAGGTGTGAGCCACTGTGGCCAGCCTAAAAATTCTTTTAAAAGAAGGCAATTTAAAAATTCAAACAAAAAATATTCTTTGTTTTTATATTTTTCAACAACTTTTATGTAAATTTAAGGATTTGTGAAAATTTTTTGGCGAAGTTGGGGATACATAAAAGTACATTACCTTTTGTTTCTGACATCTTGTGTTAGTCCTTTCACCCTAAATATTTGTATGGAATGGAGTATTTGCCTGTAAAGTTCAAGTACAATGGACAGTTTGGTTTGAAGGCTCTTATGTAACACAATCATAGACAAAAGATTTGTTTTTCTTTATGAACTTTTTAATGTAATGTTTTAGTTGCATTTCTGAAATGAGAAACTAAGATAGGAATTTGAGGAATAAAAGTTTAGATTTTCATCAGTATTAAAAAAAAAGCTTATCTTTAGGCAAGACTGAGTAAATGTTTGTGACTACTGCCCTCTTGGGTTGGCATAAGGGACATGTATTTAAAAATAATTTGTGCTTAAAATTAAAAATAATTTAATTTTCTTCTTTCAAAGGTGTTAAGATCATCACACAGCAGGTTCAACCAAGTAAAATCTTACCCAAACCAGTGACAGCAACTCTACCCACCAGTAGCAATTCCCCTATTATGGTGGTTAGCAGTAATGGTGCAATTATGACGACTAAACTGGTAACCACTCCTACTGGTAAGTTCTCTTGACCATCAGTTCATTTATTCATCATACATTAATCAAACAATTTCCCTATACCAGCTTAATTTAGGAATAGCTTTTCTAACTTACTGGATTTGTAAGAAACTACAATACACTTATATAGTTAGCTTTTAATTCCTGTTTGGAAAGAAGAAAAAAAAAAGTCTTAGAAATAGTGGGAAAGGGTGTAAAATCCTTTGAGACACATGAAGAAAAGTAATCTAACAGGTCTGAAGTTGAGGAAATACGTAAATAGAGAAAATTTTAGGCTAAAGAGAAATATTCCCGGCAACTCTAGGTAGCCTTAACTTTAATCTCTACTAAAATGATAGAATAATACACTCTTTAAAAGATGGAAGTATATTTAGAGGGTAGCAGAGTACAAAGCGGTGAAAGTTTGTAAAATTTTAGACAAACAGTACTGCCTTACTTGCTGCATGCCCTCATTGGGTTTGGCACTAAGACAGCATGAAACAGATGCAGAGACCTTAAAATCTATAATAGAAATATCTTAAATACTCTGGTAGGAAAGATGATTACATTTGTTTCTTTTGGCATAAAACTAGTAGAAGAGGGGTAGTGGGAGAAGGGTACAGAGTTAGCTCTACTTTTTCTTGGGTTAGTAATTTGATGTAACACATCACAAAATTTTATGTGTAGAATTAATTTAAATTGACTTGGCTGTAGCACTTGTCGTATGTGTTGAAAACTGGCTGTAAAATTATAAATTAATGTCTTGACACCCTGAAATTCCATTTTCAAGTTATAGCAATGTAGATGATATTGAATTACAGTGAAAATATATTAATTATCATTCTTCTATAAGTAATGACAAATTTTTCTTTTGGCTTTTCCCTTTTTATAGGCACACAAGCAACCTATACCCGGCCAACAGTGAGCCCATCCATTGGTCGGATGGCTGCAACCCCTGGAGCTGCAACTTATGTGAAAACTACCAGCGGCAGTATCATTACAGTAGTACCCAAATCATTAGCTACCTTGGGGGGCAAGATAATTAGCAGTAATATAGTTTCTGGTAGGTATATCTGAAATATGTTAAAGGTATAGGTGGCCTTCATGAGAGAAAAAAAAAAAAACTTATTTCATTGAAGGATTCTATCTCAATTTTTTGCTTAAAAATCTAAAGCTTTGTTTATAGTCCTTATGTTTCATGATTAAATATAGTTTTTAGTTTTAATATTCAATATTCACATAAAAAGCTTTTGATAGTTTTAAAATGGAAAGAACCTTTAGTTGCTTTTAGTCAGAGTGGAAAGATTATGGTTTAAATTTGCATAGAGATTTTTTATTTGCAAAGTATTCTCTTATTTGTCAACTCATTCAGACCCCATAACAACTCTGAGGTAGTTGCTATTGTGCTGAATTTACAAATGAAGACAGATTAGGGTTTAGAGAGATCAGATTGATATGTCCAAGACCTATTAGAGTTAGAAAGGGGAAGAACTATTATTTGTTCTAAATATGTTCAAGGGAACATATCTTATAATTTAAATTATTGATATCACTTTAGTTTATTAAAAATAAAAATATTTGAATACTTTATTTGCTTTTTGCCATTTATATTAACAGTTTGTTTTTCAGAAATATCTTACTTTAATAGTGAAAGCTAACCATCTGCCTATTTATTGGTATATTGAAACCATACCTGGTTTTTATTGACTCATTAATCTCTGCAGTATTTGGGTTGTGGACCCTAATGTGGAATGTTAACATGGCATCTGTTTTCATCGATTATTATTTTTTAATTAAAATGATGTAAATAATCTCTGGTTAAGCAAGACTGTAGACTTTAATTGTCTACCTTTTGTGTAGACGAGTCATATTTTATATACCCCAGGTGAGTTGTTCTAACATTTTAAAGTCGAGGGATTGAAGTTCCTGGCAGTAATATGATGTTGCTGATAACTCAGGGAGGAAAAAAAAAAAAAAAAAAAAAAAAGCAAAACAGAGCATGGTATTGGCATAACGTGCTATATTTAAAGCTGTTAATTTTGGCTGTACTTTTAAGAGTAAGCGAGAAAATCCAGTATTTGCCAGACTGAGGAGGGTGAAACCAGTAGGGAAAGAATCATTGTACTCTGGCTTTTAAGAGGATATTTTAAATAACACAGTTAAAACTTAAATTATAATTTATTACTTGACAATATCTTTAAATAGTATAAAGCACTTATTCAATTAAACATTTGTCAAAAAGGGATCATGTATTTCATTGGTAGGTAGCTTTTTATGACCTTAAGGATTTTTCTTACACATGAATTTATAGTTTCATATAGCTTGAAGGAATGTTTAGATGTCATGAGGCTTCTATTTTGACACTGAATTCATTAGCTGCTTTGTACCTGGTTAGAGCAATACAAGCAAGCACATTTTTCTTTTAAAAGCAGAGATGTCATTTGAAATCTATGTATCTTATACATGTATGACATATTATCCACCTTTGTATTGAATTATAAAACCGTTCATGGTTAGCTGCTACTTCAGGTGCATGGGTGTACATGAGTAGAGGCTTTTCCAGCACTATAGGACTTACTTGGCATACAGTTTAAACAACTTTATTCATTGCATGGTGGCTCATTATGTCTCTACCTATGCTTCACTGACACTTTATTCCAAAGAACTTCTCTTCTTCCTGGTTGCTCTAAACTGATCCTTAATGTTACATCTCACTTTTCTTTATAAAGACAATTTTCTTATTTTATAATATTCTTGTTGGTCCATGATACTGGGTCTATAGGTTTGTTTTAAAATCTTTCATTGTCTGTTTATAGTAAAGTGATAAGCCTGGTTGAATGAATTTAGACAGTTTTCTGCCTTCATCCATGAGAAGATGCTTTTTCTAGGGTCCCATCTCCCCAAAACAAAAAGGAAGTACTTTCCTTTTTTTTTTTTTTTGAGACGGAGTTTCGCTCTTGTTACCCAGGCTGGAGTGCAATGGCATGATCTCGGCTCACCGCAACCTCCGCCTCCTGGGTTCAGGCAATTCTCCTGCCTCAGCCTCCTGAGTAGCTGGGATTACAGGCACATGCCACCATGCCCAGCTGATTTTTTGTATTTTTTTTTTTAGTAGAGATGGGGTTTCACCATGTTGACCAGGATGGTCTCGATCTCTTGACCTCGTGATCCACCCGCCTCGGCCTCCCAAAGTGCTGGGATTACAGGCTTGAGCCACTGCGCCCGGCCTCCTTTTTTTTTTTTTTTTTTTTTTTTTTTTTGAGACAATCTCACTCTGTTGCCCAGGGTAGAGTGTAGTGGCATGATCGGCTCATTACAGCATCAGCCTCCTGGCTGGGCTCAAGCAGTCCTGACATCCTAGCCTCCCAAATAGCTGGGACTACAGGCCCACACCACCATGCTTGGCTAATTTTTGTATTTTTTCTAGAGACGGGTTTTGCCATGTTAACCCAGGCTTGTCTCAGACTCCTGAACTCAAGCAATCTGCCGACCTTGGCCTCCCAATGTTCTGGGAATACGGGCGTGAGCTACCCTGCCTGGCTGTTTTCTTAAAATACACTCAAACATCTAGCTGTAAGAATAGAAGTCTTAAAAAAGGTACTTTCCCTCTAATTGTGGGGGAATTTGGAAACTACAACAAGGTTCAAAGAAAATAAAAACCTATGATTTTTACTATCCATAGGACCGTGTTAAAATTTAGGTTATTTCTTTTCATTCCTTTTTCTATTTGTTTGTTTGTTTAAATGTGTTTGTGTGTGTGTGTGTATATATATATATATATATATTTTTTTTTTTTTTTCCATTGCATTGGGATCCAGTATAAGCAGATTTTTTCCATGTTTCATGTAATAATGTTGATTATTTTCCCATGCTAGTAATTGTACTTTGACACCTCCTCATTATTTAATCATTTGCTTATTTTAGAAAGTTTTAGGTTGCTTACAGGTTGTCTTTTGTGTGTGGATGTGTGTCATGATAAATAATCCTATGATGAACATTATTACAGATAAATTATTTTGTGGAATTCTTGCTTCCTCTTATAAATACCCTAGAATGCAAGTTAATGCTTCCAAAGTACTTTCTATAAAGGTCACTTTGTTCTTTTTATTATAATAAGCAATTAAGTGGTAGGCATGACTATCTTTATAGTTGATTCATATGTGAGTGTGTATATATATATATATATATATATATTTTTTTTTTTTTTTTTTTTTTTTTGACAGAGTCATGCTCAGTCATCCAGGCTGGAATGTAGTGGTGTGATTTCTGCTCACTGCAACCCCCACCTCCCGGGTTCAAGCAATTATGCCTCAGCCTCCTGAGTAGCTGGGTTATAGGCACCTGCCACCATGCTTGGCTAATTTTTATATTATTAGTAGAGACAGGGTTTCACCATGTTGGCCAGGATGGTCTCAAACTCCTGACCTCGGGCTCTCAAAGTGCTAGTATTATAGGCGTGAATCACCACACCCCACCAATTCATATTTTATAGTCAAATATTTATTTACATGTATGTATATGAGATTATCAAATTTGTAGGGTTTTTTTTGTGAGCTTTGCTGAGGGTTAGTTGATTAATTATATTGGATTCTTCAGAGATGAACTCACTACCTTGGTTCTGAGGACATTATGGCAACCTGTGACAATAGCAAAACTTTATTTTAATTCACTTGATCTTTTTCATTTGTTTATTCTTTGGGCAAAGCAACATAAAACATTACTTAAGAGACCAAGATTGTCAGGTGATTTTAGAATCTGTAAATAGAATAGTAAAATCTGAGCCAGTAAGTTTGTGTTCTTCTTTAAGCCTACCTATTATAATGCCCAAACTTTAAGCATCTTTTAAAAAAATAAGAATGCCTGGGATGCATCAATGTCATAGCCCATTATGATCCAAATGAGTTTAACAATTATTTGCACCTATTATATCTTGATTGTTTTATAAGTGAAGACTATAAAAATGGGTCCTCTGATATGCTATGAGCCAGATACTGTGCTGTGTGTTGTGATACAGATATATATGAGTTTTTATTCTCTGCCCTAAAGAATGCTAAACAAGTGAACTTTTATAATTCTATTGTAACCGTGAGACCTACAGACTACTGTGAAAGCATAGAAGGTGACTTTTTTTTAATGAGCAATACTTCTTCAACGTAATGTAGGTATTCCCTGAAACAGAAACATGTTCATTGGAATTTCAGACATTTATAATTTATTATTCTATCAATTATAAATTGTTTTCTATTTTAATATAATGTTAGAGTTGCTTTTTCTTATACTATTCTTTTTTCTTCTATTTTCTAACATTTGCCACCCCCACCACATTTTGTTAAACTTGTGGACTTGGTTTGCAACTATCTTGCAAATTGAAAAACCTCTGTAATGGAAAGGATTAGACATTTTAGTAGGTACAAATATAATTCATTTAAGCCAGTTTTGTCAAAAAGTGGTCCTTGTAATTTGGTATAAAGTCAAAAGCATAGTAAATCATGTCAAAAGAGGTCCATAGAGTTAATCATATGTGAGGGATTAGAGTTAATTAAGAGTAAAAGTTAGTATAAGTGAATCATAGGCAGCTTGGTTTTTTAAGTTCTTAACAACTCACTATTCAGAGATTACAAATAAATGGAAAAACAGTTGTGAAGCCAGTTCATAGATAAAAATGCTCTTTTACGTAACCTCGGAGTATGTTACCTTGGACTAATGAGACATTATATAATGGCAAGCATATTATAAAGATATTTTTTGTAGCAGTATTGCCAAAATTAACATATAGCTAGAATATTCTTATTCTTAGTGTAACTTTGTTTATAAAACTTTAGTAAGGAATGTTAAGGTTTTCCAGTGGAAAATAACAAAATTTTGTTTAATTATTTTTTGCTGATATATTACTTATGTTTTTACCGAGTAATTATTCTGTGACTAGTCATTTGATAAATGATATACAGGCCTATAGAAGAAGAACATGACATGCCTGTTTTCATAGGCAGAGGAAACTATAGAAGCAAAAGTAACATTGGGATTTGTATGCTCAAAGACCAGTGTGGAAACCAACACTTAAAGGAGAGGCAAATGTTAGTTAATTCTAAAAATTAAGGTCTAACAAAGCCTGGAAAGCTAAGCCTCGGAGTTTGGGCTTTGTGTAGTAGGTCATGGAAAGCCATAAGGAAGAAGTTACAGTACTTGTTAGGTTAAAGTTTATAGTGTGTACTCTGGAGTATAGATCAAAATAGTAGATTAAGGGACAGATTATGTATTTTTTTTCTTTTTTTTTTTAATTGTACTTTAGGTTCTGGGGTACGTGTGCAGATCATTCAGGATTGTTGCATAGGTACATACATGGCAAGGTGGTTTGCTACCTTCCTGCCCCCCATCACCTATACCTGGTATTTTTCCCCAGGTTATCCCTCCCCACCTTCCCACCCCCACCATCCCTCCTCTAGTCCCCCCCAACTGACCGCACTGTGTGATGCTCCCCTCCCTGTGTCCTCGTGTTCTAATCGTTCAACACCCACCTATGAGTGATACCATGCGGTGTTTGATTTTCTGTTCTTGTGTCAGTTTGCTGAGAAGGATGGTTTCCACATTCATCCATGTCGCTACGAAGGACACGAACTCATTGTTTTTTATGGCTGCGTAGCATTCCATGGTGTATATGTGCCACATTTTCTTTATCCAGTCTATTTTTGATGGACGTTTGGGTTGGTTCCAGGTCTTTGCTATTGTAAACAGTGCTGCAATGAACATAGATGTACATGTGTCTTTATAATAGAACAATTTATAATTCTTTGGGTAAATACCCAGTAATGGGATTGCTGGGTCAAATGGTATTTCTATTTCTAGGTCCTTGAGGAATTCCCACACTGTCTTCCACAATGTTTGCCTGATTTGCATTCCCACCAATAGTGTAAAAGTGTTCCTATTTCTCCACATCCTCTCCAGCATCTGTTGTCTCCAGATTTTTTAATGATTGCCATTCTAACTGGCATGAGATGGTATCTCAATGTGGGTTTTGATTTGCATTTCTCTGATTACCAGTGATGATGAGCATTTTTTCATGTTTATTGGCCTCATATATGTCTTCTTTTTTAAAGTGTCTGTTTATGTCTTTCGTCCACTTTTGAATGGGCTTGTTTTTTTCTTGTAAATCTGTTTTAGTTCTTTGTAGAATCTGGATATTAGTCCTTTGTCACATGGATAGATTACAAAAATTCTTTCCCATTTTGTTGGTTGTGGGTTCACTCTAATGATTGTTTCCTTTGCTGTACAGATGCTCTGGAGCTTAATTAGATCCCTTTATCTATTTTGGCTTTTGTTGCCATTGCTTTTGGTGTTTTAGCCATGAAGTCCTTGCCTATGCGTATGTCCTGAATGGTTTTGCCTAGGTTTTCTTCTAGGGTTTTTATGGTGTTAGGTCTTATGTTTAGATCTTTAATCCATCTGGAGTTAATTTTAGTGTAAGGTGTCAGGAAGGGGTCCAGTTTCTGTTTTCTGCACATGGCTAGCCAGTTTTCCCAATACCATTTATTAAACAGGGAATCCTTTCCCCATTGCTTGTTTTTCTCAGGTTTGTCAAAGATTGGATGATTGTAGATGTGTGGTGTTGCTTCTGAGGCCTCTGTTCTGTTTCATTGGTCTATATCTCTGTTTTGGTACCTGTACCATGCTGTTTTGATTACTGTAGCCTTGTAGTATAGTTTAAAATCAGGCAGCATGATGCCTCCAGCTTTGCTCTTTTTGCTTAGGATTGTTTTGGCTCTGTGGGCTCTCTTTTGGTTCCATATGAAGTTTGAAGTGGTTTTTTCCAGTTCTGTGAAGAAGGTCATTGGTAGCTTGATGGGGATAGCATTGAATCTATAAATTACTTTGGACAGTATGGCCATTTTCACAATATTGATTCTTCCCAACCATGAGCATGGAATGTTTTTCCATCTGTTTGGTCCTCTCTTATTTCATTAAGCAGTGGTTTGTAGTTCTCCTTGAAGCGATCCTTTACATCCTTTGATAGTTGTATTCCTAGGTATTTTATTCTCTTTGTAGCTATTGTGAATGGGAGTTGACTTTTGATTTGGCTCTCTGTTTATCTGTTATTGGTGTATAGAAATGCTTGATTTCTGCACATTGATTTTGTATTCTGAGACTTTGCTGAAGTTTCTTATCAGTTTCAGGAGATTTTGGGCTGAGACAAAGGGGTCTTCTAAATATACAATCATGTTGTCTGCAAATAGAGACAATTTGGCTTCCTCTTTTCCTAATTGAATACCTTTATTTCTTTTTCTTGCTTGATTGCTGTGGCTAGAACTTCCAATACTACATTGAATAGGAGTGGTGAGAAAGGGCATCCTTGTCTAGTGCCAGATTTCAAAGGGAATGCTTCCAGTTTTTGCCCGTTCAGTATGATATTGGCTGTGGGTTTGTCATAAATAGCTTTTATTATTTTGTGATATGTTCCATTGATACCTAGTTTATTGAGTTTTTAGCATAAAGGGCTGTTGAATTTTATTGAAGGCCTTCTCTGCATCTATTGAGATAATCATGTGGTTTTTGTCTTTGGTTCTGTTTATGTGGTGAATTACGTTTATAGACTTGCATATGTTGAACCAGCCTTGCATCCCTGGGATGAAGCCTACTTGATCATGATTAATAAGCTTTTTGATTTGCTGTTGCATTCTGTTTGCCAGTATTTTATTGAAGATATTTGTGTCAATGTTCATCACGGATATTGGCCTGAAGTTTTCTTTTTTAGTTGTGTCTCTGCCAGGTTTTGTTATGAGGATGATGTTGATCTCATAAAATGAGTTGGGGAGGATTCCCTCTTTTTGTATTGTTTGGAATGGTTTCAGAAGGAATAGTACCAGCTCCTCTTTGTATATCTGGTAGAATTCAGCTGTAAACCCATCTGGACCTGGGCTCTTTTTAGTTGGTAGGCTATTAATTGTGGCCTCAACTTCAGACCTTGTTATTGGTCTATTCAGGATTTCAACTTCTTCCTGGTTTAGTCTTGGGAGAGTGTAAGTGTCTAGGAATTTATCCATTTCTTCCAGATTTACTAGTTTGTAGGATTTTGAAACATGAGGGAAAGTTAGAATTGGGGATGTAATGGGAAATTGGGGAGGTTTTTAACCAGTTAACATGTTCCAGTTCTTGACATGATAAAGTTAGTTTTTTAAGGATGTTTGATATGATAGGAAGCACCAGAGCTGTTTGCATGATAGAGAAACTTGAAACAGGGAGAAAGTTTGGGAAAGGAGTTGAAGCCCTTGAGCTGGCTTTGATAACAGTTTGAAAGAAGACACATGTTGGTGACAAATTGAGTTCATTCACATACTCTTTGGACAACGATTGCAAGTAATAGTCATCCACTGTGCTAAGCACTGAGAAATTATAAAAAGGTACAGTGTGGAGATTAAGGGGCTTTCATCTTGTTGAGAGGTATAGAGAGTTAAGACAAGGAAGCAGGCCAAGACTGGTGGCTCATGCCTGTAATTCTAACAATTTGGGAGCCTGAAGCAGGAGGATCACTAGAAGCCAGGAGTTTAAGATCAGCCTGGGCAATGTAGTAAGACCCCAGTCTCTACCAAAAAATACAGAAATTAGTCAGGCATGGTGGCACATACCTGTAGTCCTAGGTACTTAGGAGGCTGAGGTGGGAGGATTACGTGAGCCCAGGAGTTGAAGCCTGCAGTTGATATGATCACACCACTTCACTCCAGCCTGGGTAACAGACTTAGACCCTGTCTCTCTTAAATAAAAAGAAAGAAAAGAAGGAGGGCCAGGCACAGTGGCTTACGCCTGTAGTCCCAGCACTTTGTGAAGACAAGGTAGGAGGATCAGTTGAGCCTAGGAGTTTGAGACCAGTCAGGGGCCACATCGTGAGACCTTGTCTAAATAAATAAATAAATAAATAAATATCCAGAGCCACATAGTGAGACCTCATCTCAATAAATAAATAAATAAATACATACATAAAATGGGAGGACCACTTGAGCTCAGGAGGTCAAGGCTTTAATGAGCTGTGATTGCTCCACTGCACTCCCACCTGGGTGACAGAACAAGACCTTGCCTTAAAAATAAATAAATAAAAATACATTTTTTTTTAAAAAGAGAAAAAGACAAGGAATGAATCAAAAATTTACACCAGAATTTACATCTGAAGATTGGAAGATAAATTTGATAGGTAGAAGAGAAGTTAATTATGGAAGGATGTGTGGGAGAGGGCAAGGTAATACTGGGTTTGGATCAGTTGGTATAGACCTATTAGGTAGATCTTAATAGTTGACAATATAAGTTTATATATGTAAATTAGAGTTTCATCCTCTCAGTCTCCAGATTGCTGCAGATTACAAAAGCATACAGTGAATCTGTGACTTGTTTTGCATATCCTTTACTTTGCCTTTTTTTTTTTTGAGAGGATTCTTGCTCTGTAGCCCAAGCTGGAGTGCAGTGGCGCTACCTCAGCTCACTGCAACCTCTGCTTCCCGGGTTCAAATGATTTTTCTGCTTCAACCTCCCAAGTAGCTGGGATTACACATATCCGCCACCACATCCAGCTAAATTTTGCGTATTTTTAGTAGAGACAGAATTTCACCATGTTGGTCAGGCTGGTCTTGAACTTCTGACCTCTGGCGATCTGCCCACCTTGACCTCTCAAAGTGCCTGGATTATGGGTGTGAGCCACCATGCCTAGCCTACTTTGTTTTTTTTTTAATCACAGAAAAATACATGGCTTGTTTCTTTTCATAATTTTTTTTCTAGAGTCTAGTGTTATGTAAATTTATGTATTTACCTCATATTCTTGTTTGAAGGGTTTTCCCATCACTTCAGTCACAGATATAATAGTGGATTTTGGGGAAATACATGTCATGCAATAGAGATTCTGATTTGTTTTATTTTAACTAGTCAGACAAATAATATTGAAGGTGAAACTGATGTTTTTAGATTCTGAGTTTGGTGTATAGGTTCTCAGATTCTAAAAAGATGACTGCTTTAAGAGTAAATTCTTAATAGTCTCTCATTCTGGTATGACTTATAACTTACTATTTTAAGCCTTCATTTCCACCGTCATGACAGCTTTCGTGTCATCTAGGGATAACATTTACTGTATATGTATTAAATGTGTATAATATGAATTGAAATAACCAAGTATCTCTAGTCCTTAACTCAGGCCTCCTTTTCTTCCCCCTTCTCTAAGGAACAACTACGAAAATCACTACAATCCCAATGACTTCCAAGCCCAATGTGATTGTTGTACAAAAGACTACAGGAAAAGGGACGACCATTCAAGGCCTCCCGGGCAAAAATGTTGTCACAACGTTGCTAAATGCTGGAGTAAGTAAGAGCTTCAACTGCAGACTTAGCAATTCACAGAGGATTTAAAGACCAGCTATACAAATATTTGTACAAGGACTTGAGAACCCCACAATGGCCGGAATGGCTTGATTTACCACTGCTGTGATATAATAACTGTTAAAGTACCACCAACTAATGCCATTTTTCACAGTAATTTCTAAAGCATGTTGCTCATACTTGCTCAAAGCTAGGTTGCTTGTGACCATGATTTAGATGCTTAGCTTTGTCCAGATAGAGAATTCCATTGGCTTAACTGTAGGGGGACTTCTGTTGGAGCACTGTTTTATTCTTGCTTATGGTCAATAGATACTGACCTAGTATTTGGCTTAGGCTGGGCAAAGAGAAATATTTAGGATTAAGACTAAATTAATTGATGGAGATTTGTTACTTTCATTTTTTTTTTTCATTTTTACCTCTTTGTGTTATTAGAAAATAAAGTCAGGCTGCGTATGGTAGGACATGCTTGTAATCCTAGCTATTTGGGAGGCTGAGGTAGGAGAATTGCTTTAGCCCAGGAGTTCAAGACCATCCTTGGCACAAAGCAAGACCCCACCTCTACATAAATTTATTTTAAAAATTAGCCAGATGTGGTAGCATGTACCTATATTCCCAGCTACTTGGGAGGCTAAGGTGGGAGGATTGCTGGAGCCCAGCAGTTTGAGGCTGCTTTGGGCCATGATCATGCCACTGCACTCCAGACTAGGCAAGAGAGTGAGACCTTGCCTCAAAAGAAAAAAATCAAGTAAGTAAGGGCTTCATTTATAGTTCTGAAGGCAGTTGGTAGAATATTTGGAATTAGACAAACTGGGACTTCCTTTCTCTATATTGTAGTTGAGCTGTTTGACCTTGGGTGACATATCCAACCTCTGTCATTCTTAATTTCCTCATTTGTACATTGGGGTTGATGATCTTTACTAGTGAGGTTGTTCAGTAACTGGTAGCAATTGTGAAAGTGCTTAGAATATTGCCTGGCACATAGGAAGTCCTCAGTCATTGGTTTTCTTCTTGTTATTCTTGGTTCTTAACTGTTTAGGCTTGTTAGTGTCCCTACCTTGCCTGACTTCACTAGCAAATGGAATGCTATACTTCACTTAAGTAGATCTCATAAAAGCTCCTTAGGCATCACAGTCCTTACAGTGTTGGTAGGGGTCCAGCATTAGATTTTCTCAATGTGTGAGAAAACAGATTGTTCTTAGCCAGAATTTACATGGTAAGCCAAAAATAAAGCCAGGATTAGAGTTTGGGTTTTCAAAACCCTTTGTAATGTGGTTTACAATTTCAAAGAACTTGATATATAAGAGGGGATGCTTTGTATTCTAGCGCTGTGTTCACAGACATGTCAGAGTAATATGTGACTCATAGCTGTTAGATATCGCTGATAACAACCACTTGACAAAGGCAGTGCTAGTATAACAAGCAAATCAGTGTATAAGACCATCTTCTGGGCTGGGTGTGGGGGCTCATGCCTGTAATCCCAGCACTTTGGGAGGCCAAGGCAGGTGGATCACTTGAGCCCAGGAGTTTGAGACCAGCCTGAGCAACATGGTGAAACCCCGTCTCTACAAAATATACAAAAATTAGTGTAGGGGTATGCGCCTCTAGTCCCAGTTACTTGGCAGGCTGAGGTGGAAGATCACTTGAGCCTGGGAGGCAGAGGTTACAGTGAGCCAAGATCTTGGCACTGTACTCCAGCCTGGGTGACGGAGCGAGACTCTGCCCCTGCTACCACTGCCAAAGACCAGATAGGCACAGTCACCTCCACTCACCGCTTGCTCACCTGTGCGTGTCCACAACACACATCAGAAGAGCTTTTTTGAAAAACAGCCTACTAGATGGTTTTGTCTGGCTTAAATGGGTCATGATACTTGGACAGGTTCCGTTGAGCTATTTAGTAGATAGGCATGCTCATTTGCAAACTAGAGGCTCTTGGCAAATGAACTAGAGCTCTTTCCAGAGATGGTGCTGTGAAAAGTATGCTTGTGTTGGAATAAGTAATAGCACCATTGGCAGATGCTATATGTTTCCCATAGATAATTACAGCAGATAAACTTGTGATTTTTGTAATTATATTTAGTTCTGACTTCACAGAGTGATTGCTTTTTAACCAGCTCACCTGGGTACTTTGTTTTTACTGGCTGCTGAGTTTAGATAGCCACACATTTAGATGATGCTGGCTAAAAATTAAGGAAAACTGATGAGGTGAAAATTCTCAGATGTTTTCCATTTTAAGCTTATGCATTTTAATTTTTAAAATTTTAATAATTTAGTAAAATTACTGTATTTGAACTTGTTAGTTAAGCTTATGTAAAAAGATGTTGGTTTCATGAGTGACCAGAAAATGGCCCTTGAGAATAAAACAGGTGAAAGTATAGAAAATGGTGTAAAGGTAATGGATGTAAGCTATTAGTTAATAGACTAAAATGATATTAGTTATATATGAATAGTAAAATATATACAGCACCTTGAGCTTTCCCTTCCTTTTTTTCTATGTATAAACTTATATATTATTAATAATATATAACATTCTTTCCTCATGGCATATGTTCATCAAATTTTTCCTATATATAACCTTAGAAAGAATGTTAATACCTCTGCTGGTTTTGTGTGCCCATACTTTTTCATGTAGACATTCTACTATATATCCTTATAATTTCATATATGTAGAACTTAGGGGATTCATTTTATGTGTATACATTTAGCTACTAGTATATTGTACAGCAATTTTCTATCTACACAAATATTCATTTCAGATAAATTAGAAAATAAATATGAATGTGAGGGATGAGACTTATAATCCCAGTTCTTAGAGATAAGCATTGACAATTTACTATACACACTTCCAGAATTTTCTGATTCTATTATAATTGTAATATATGTATTCCATGAATGGGACCGTGCAATAAGTATTTTTATGTGAGGTAATTTTTAAAAATTCACTTATCATAGAATAATTAATTCCTTCTTTGGATAGAAAGTTGGTCAGATGATTTTCTAGATCATTTTAACCAAGTCTAGGATTTTTGATTTCCTGGAAACATTATACCTTGTTACATAATCCTCAGCCCTTTCTCCATCATCCTGGTAAAACCTGACTGATTTTTCAGTAAGAGGACAGATTTTATCATTTATATGCTATAAATCTCTTATATAATCATTGACTTCAATTTAGGGAGAAAAGACTATTCAGACAGTGCCAACAGGAGCAAAGCCAGCTATCATCACTGCTACAAGACCCATCACCAAAATGATTGTAACTCAGCCAAAAGGAATAGGTTCCACAGTTCAACCAGCAGCTAAAATCATCCCAACAAAAATTGTTTATGGTCAGCAAGGGAAAACACAGGTATGCTATAAGATATGGTGATTTTTCTTGGCTCTTAAATATTTTCTATTCCTAAAATTCCCAGGTAGAAATTTGAAGGAAAAGAATAGCAGTCTTTAAGAAATCAGATTGTCAAAAGTTATGTTTGAATGTGTTAATTATTCATGTATTGTCAAAACTTCTATTTCTCTTTTCAGTACTTTCTTAAAGATATCTAAATATTTATGCCATGCTGTCAATAAAGATTATGGGAAAAGAATTTCTTGGAAATACAATTTGCTGAATGTGTATTTTGTGATTTGAGGGGTGTGGTTGAGGGAGGATCGCAGTCATTCAGAATCACTCAAAGAAAAGATTTATTTTATAAGCTACCATGGCCTTCAAAAGCATTTTATTTACTTATAACATGGCTTTGCTTGAACCCTTTATAATCAATAAGCTAGAGATACATTTGTTTTTCAACCAATAGAAGATAAGGGGAACTTTTCTGAAAGTTTGCCTTGGAATTTGAGGCTCATGATTTAATTATATGTTGCTAGGCTATTGTTTATTCTATAGGTACTTTGCTTTTCTGAGAATATTGAGGGAAACAGTATAGTTTTGGCTGAGAATTTTTGTAAAAGGTATTCATTTACCTATAAACTACTAATTTACTTTTAGAATCTGTTCCCTCAGAATTATAGCCAAATACATATTTAAAAAAATAAGCTTGTGACAAGTCCATATTTCCTATGTAGTTCAGTTGCAATAATTTCATTTGCTTCATCATCTAAGATACGATATAAACCATGTTTTCCTTCTTAACTCTTGGAAATGGATAACTTAATAGAGTCTGAGAAGTTTTAGAGTCTTATATTTAGTAGAAACAAAAATAATCGTGATGAGGTAACAGTTTTTATTTCATGGGCCTAATTGAAATGAACTCCTAGAGTTCAGATTTTGAAGTGGAATGGCCATTTTGAAAATTTTCTCCCATTTCACTTGTTTCAGTGTCTGTTTTTGAGTTTTGCCAGGAGTTGATCCAACATATGTTCCGTGTTGCTTCTGATAGTTGTCTAAATCAATATTAATCTGGGGATTTCTTCAAAGATTACTTTAGGTCCCAAGCAAGTTTACTTTATGAAGATGTGTCAATTAGGAATTTGATTTAGTTTCTAATAAAAAAAAAAAAACTTAAAGAACATTGGCTCATGCAGATTAGGGTTTTATTTTTATTATATTAATACAAGTTCAGAGGAAGGAAGTCCTGGACTGATATGGCAGCACAAAAATTCTTCTGGGAATCTAAATTCCTTGTGTCTTTTTGTTCTGCCATCCTCAACTTTTGGCTATCATTTTACTGTACAGCCTACAGATTGTAAAATGACTCCTGAAGTCATTATAGACAAGAAAAAACAGGCACAAAGATTCTTGTCAGGATCATGGCTATTGCAGTCTGGCATGTACCACTTAAAACATTTTATATGGCTTACACTGTAATTTGTCTGTAGATCGAATTACTCTTTGATGAGCAATGCTATGCCTAAAAAGCATAATGTACAGAATATTTTCCATGCCAGGAAAATATTAGTTTATGACCTAGAAGTGTAGCATTTTAAAATCGTGTTCTAAAATCTCATCTCAATATATTTCTGCTTTTCTTCTAGGTTCTTATTAAACCCAAACCAGTGACTTTTCAAGCGACAGTTGTTAGTGAACAAACAAGACAGCTAGTAACAGAAACATTGCAGCAAGCATCCAGGGTAGCAGAGGCTGGTAATTCATCTATTCAGGAAGGAAAAGAAGAACCACAGAGTTATACAGACAGTAGTTCCTCTTCTACAGAGTCCTCCCAGAGTTCCCAAGGTAAGATATGTTTTACTTCTGATTTATGTAAGTACTACTGACACAGTGCCCAAGTTCTAAAATAGAGGTTGCTTCTATGCATGTCACAACAAACTGTATGTTTTGTCAACTCTTTTGGCTTTTTTGTTGTTTTTGTTTATTGTTAAATCGGTGAGCTGAAATTTTATTTTTAGTAAATGTTACCGTTACCATTCTTTCCTGCATGGCATTTAGATGATGAATCTGTCAGGTAGGTAATATTAAACTGGATAGGGATATGATTCCTAGATGGTAAATTTCATATTCTTCCTGTCTGGTTTGGGTAAGTAGGAGAAAAAGTATGCAAAGAAGTGAATATACATTTTGAAATGGTTGTTGCTGTACCCTGAGAAAGAATCAAGGTGGCTAGACGTAGACTTTAGGTGGACTGTAAGTAGGGTGACCGACTGTATGGGACAAGTCCTAGTTTATGTTGTTCTGGTACAATTATTAAAGTACTCTCTTTCACTCTGAAAAGTATCCCAGATAATCATATGGTTGTCCTAATTATAAGGAGAGAGAGCTATGAAGCTGGATTCTACAGTAGGGAACTCTTTGTTTTCAGTGCTGTTTGAATTATGTTACTCTTCTAGGAAGTCCCTTGAAATAAACTCATGATCATAAGCTTTGAGAGCTTCTACAAATCTAGTATTCATGTCTCTCAGTTATCTTAACTGCCTCTTATTGTTGGGTGGTACATTTATGTCTGTGCTTATGTACTCTGATGCATCTAAGCAAAGCTGTTTATCTTTCCATGTTCTTTCCACACCCCATTCCCTCTCTCTGCCTCCCCATTATCCTCTCTGGAGTGCTTTCTTAGCAGCTTCACTTTTCTCATACACAGTCTTCATATTGTGCAAACACTATTATTTTAAGTCTTTGGTGGAGTCTTCCCAGATTAGTTTTACATGGTTCACATTGCTAATTAGCCCATTAATTCAATTTGACAATTATTTATTAGTTTATACTACATACTAAGCATTGTGTTAGACCCTGTAGAGGAGTAAAATATAGTTCTTGCCCTCCGGGAGTGTAAAATCTAGATCTAGAATAGGGATTTTAAAAATACACATACAACTCTAATATAAGAATTTTATTAGTAACAAACAAAAATATGCCAAAGGCTGAAAGTTGACGCTTCAGTAAGGAGAGGCAAGGATAAGAAAGGATTCAAAATGTTCACTGAAAATTCATCAATTAAAAATAAATGAAAATCTTGATTTCGTCAAACATAATATGGTACTCATAGAGAGTAGATAGTTTCCTTCAATATATTATCAATGATAGTAATATTTTCTGAATCAGTTTGCTAAGATTGACTTTATCATTCTGTCTTGACTATGAGTCAAGTCAACCAGCAGTGGTTACACTTGAATGATGCTTATTTTCCAATCATTTCTTTTGGTCTGCAGTTTCTTGAATAATACTGGCTTTTTTTTGCCCTCAAGATATATTTTCAAAGAGGGCAGGTAAAATGTTTAGTATGAGTTGATGCAAAAAGGGAACATGAACAGTTAGAAGTCTGTATATCCATTATCCCAGGTTATTCTTTGAAATTGTTAATCCTTTCCTAAGAGAGCTGTAAACCAATTAGTACTTCCCAAACAAGCCATTCATTAGTTGAATCTTCTGGTTTTTGTTTTTTCAGTTTTTTTTTTTTTGAGATGGAGTTTTGCTGTTGTTGCCCAGACAGGAGTGCAATGGTGTGATCTCGGCTCACTGCAGCCTCTGTCTCCTGGGTTCAAGAGATTCTCCTGCCTCACCCTCCTGAATAACCAGGATTACAGACGTGTGCCACCATGCTCAGCTAATTTTTCGTATTTTTAGTAGAGACGGGCTTTCATCATATTGGCCAGGCTGGTCTTGAACTCCTGACTTCAGGTGATCCACCCACCTCAGCCTCAAAAGTGCTGGGATTATAGACATGAGCCACCACCCTGGCTGAATCTTCAGTTTTATTCTAAGAATAGGACATAAGTTTGTGTCTTCAATTTTTATTTAGAAGTAATTGCCATTACTTTTAATGGCAAAACTGCAATTACTTTTGCACCAACCTAATATATCTTTCATTGTATATTACTTTTAAAAATATTCTGTGGCAGAAAATTTCACAATTTAGAGTAATTAACTATAAAGCAGATTTTTATAATCTCTTCGCTGCTCTCCTTATCTCCTTGTATAGCTGCTTACTACATTCTTACAAAGACTGGGTCTGGGAATATATATGCTGTGATTTAAAGAGGAAGGGATTAAGATGTTGGTTAATCTCAGGTCATGCTGATTTTTAAAGTATATGAGTATTTTCCTACTTATTCAGAATGTAAGTACTACATGGCAGTTTATTTTTCTATTACATTGTTGCTTTTGTAGTTCTTAGCCACTTTTTTCTTTTTAAAGTAACCTTTTCTTTTGATATAATTTCAAAATTACAGAACAGTTGCAAGAATAGTAAAAAGAACTCCTGTGTATACTCTTTACCTAGATTCACTACTTATTTACATTTTTCCCCATTTGCTTTGTTGTTGATTTTCTGCCTCCCTTCTGCTATGTGTGTGTATATTTTTAAAATTTCTTAACCATTTGAGTATAAGCTGAGCTATCATGTTTCTTATATTTACTTACATTTGTAGGCCTATATTTCTTAAGGATTCTTCTCTTTATGACTAAGATACAATGATCAAAATCAAGAATTTTAATGTTATAATAATGTCTAATTTACAATCCATATTCAACTATTGTTAATTATCTAATAGTGTTCTTTACGGTTTTCACCTGTCGTCAATAAAATTCAGATTGCCACATTGCATTTAGCTGCATTTAACTGTCATGGTTTTTAAATTCTCTTTAATCTGGAGTAGGTCTTCAGCCTTTCTTTGTATTTTTGACTTTGATATTTGAAGAGTACAGATCAGTTACTTTGTAGAATATTCTTCAATTTGGTTTTGTCTGCTGTTTCTCATGATTAGATTCATTGGGAATTCCACAGATACGATGTTTTATCCTCAGTTTTATCAGGGGAAACATGATGTCGGTTTGTCCCAGCATAGTAAATGTTAACATTGATCACTTGGTTAGATGATGTCTTTTAGTTTTCTCTACTGTGAAATTAACATGTTTCCCTTTGAGATTAATAGTAATTTGTAGGAAGGTATATGGTATAAATATCATGTTCCTCATCAAACACTTATCCAGTAGTTTAAACATCCATAGATGATTTTCCAAAGTTCATTATTCTTTGCACATTTAATAGTTGGCATTCTACTCTAAGGAAAAATCAATCTTTTCTTGACTTCAGATCCTTTTTCTGGTGACTTCTGCTACACAAGTCCTGGAATAAGGATGCCAAGAGAATGCCTCGATTCCACTTGTGGTTTCTGAACTTCACCTATTGTCCTCCACCCGCAAGGAAGAGTTGTTTTTATTTTTCAACTGTTTTATTCCTCAACTGTCTCCTTACAGGCTAGAATATAATCTATTTTGAGACTTTCCTTGCAAGAGGATTCATTCTTCTATGTTAGGTTTCCAATATTGCTTTGTACTATCAACTCTTTTAACATTGACCATTTTATTTTGTATGTTTTGTTTGTGTATTATAATTGTTTTCTTCCCCACTAGGCTACCAGCTTCTCAAGTTTAAGGATTATATTCATCTTCATACATATCTGGTATTTATCAAAGAGTTCAGTTAGGACTGAGAAGGTACTCAGTTAAGTTTCACCAAATGAATAAATAGCAGACCAGCAACCATCATAACTGTGGCATTGGGTTACACTTCAGTCGTATACACGCATTTTTGTTGCCTGAGTCCAAAATGTTGGGGTTTTTTTTCCTGGAGTTCCCCCTAATCTTGTGAGTGG
This sequence comes from Sapajus apella, assembly GCF_009761245.1. NCBI lineage: Eukaryota > Metazoa > Chordata > Mammalia > Primates > Cebidae > Sapajus > Sapajus apella. The sequence goes on from NW_022437046.1 coordinate 5,307,577, forward strand.
GCCTTTTAAGTAGTAAGTAGTATACACGACTGTTGCTTAGATATGGATATACAGTTAGGTGACCAAGTCTAATGGATTAAGGCCATATTTGCCTAGGTCACTTACTGAAGATGAGGTCATATGTCTTACATTGTTCCTGTGCTTTTCTTCCTAAATGGGCTTTTCCCCCTTTCTCATTTAGGAATGGGGTAGCCTAGAACTTATTTGGAAATGGGTTCCAGATTTTTTTAAAAACAAAACAAGTATTCAAGATTATTTACACTCCGCTTTGTTTCCAAAAGGTTTTAAGGTAGATTAAAATATAAGATTATATTAAGTGAAGTGGAAGAAAGAAAGGAGACAAAACCAAGGGTAGAGATTTATAATGGAATAAGGCATGGGTCAAATACAAAAATGTATCTTGTAAAGACATTGTTTTGAGTTAGTCATAACTCAGTTTCTAGGATAATTTCTTTCTGAAGCTTCATGATCTCAGTAGGTCAAAGTGAGGGTGGGAAATAAATCCAGACTGAGCAGAAACAAACTTATTGCAGAACTTTTCAGAGCCATTATGCGCTAATATGTATATGAAAGATGAAGAGTGGAAGATACAATGTAAAATGTTCCCCAACTTTTTGACCATGGAAACCTTTTTTTTCTTGCAGAACATCTTGAGGAACAAATGTTCTCTGGAACATTTTGGGCCTTGCTGTCTAGGCAATTAAATACTGAGAAGGCCTTGAGCTTATAACAGTGCTTCAGAGGGAAGGTATATATTACATCATAAAAGGGATATACATATCTTAGGTTTAGTTTAGAAGCAATGATTTAGGTGTCCAAGGTATTTGGAATCACTGTATGAGCAATAGTTGGTGGAGACAGGATATTTATCATGGAGAAGAGAAGATGGGGTTGGTTGGGTTGGTGGGGACATAGGAGCTTTGTCAGTTATCTTGAGGACTGTGATGCGGAAGAAGAAAAAGAATTTGTCTTTGTGGATACAAGAACAGATACTAGAAGCACTAAGTAGAAGTCACAACAACACCTGTTTCTACTCAATATGAAAAAACTTTCTGATTGTCATAACTATGCAAGTTGTAAGGAAACTGTCTTAGAAAGTAGTGAGTACTTTGGTGCTGGAGTTCTCAGACCCATGGGAATATTGCGAAGATTTTAGTATAAGATTGATGACAGTGTTAAACAAACTTTAAGATCCCTCCTAACTGAGAGGTCTTAAGATTCTATGAAAGTATGATATAGGCCATTTATAAGAGAGACATAGGACATATTTATTCTTCCATAGAGATGTCTTTGTCTTTGAATATAATACCAAAGTGCGTATCTCTAGTACCTAACATGTAGGTATCCAATAAATACTTGTTCAGTGCAGAAAAACATCTGAGGGATAGCAGGCCACCATCTGCAAGAGACACAGGAAATCTAGATGAATGCATACTGCATAAGCACGTTACTGGTGAGATCAAGCTCCTGATGTCCTAGTCATTGCATTCTGTGACTTGGTAGCCAGTAGATTCATTTAGGTCTAAGCATAAACCAAAAGTAGGAGAGAGAATCATTCAAGGATTGGTTTTCACATAGGTTCACACACTCATCTTGTGTCACAGCTCTTAGGGTTGCTATGGTAATACTTATGATGGTCAGCTGCTCTTTCTGCGTATAGACAGAAAGAGATGGAGGAATCTCTCTAGTACCTACGAGGTGATGTTGTTTGGGATGATGGTCTTTGATAGATGCTGTCCTATGGAAATTTGTTTTCCTTTTCTTAATCTCTTTCTACTTTATTTCTATAAACACAGTCCCTGCCTTTTTGTGGATATTCAGTGTGTCTTGTAGGGTTGGTTTCAAAGTCATTCTTTGCCTGTATCATTATGAAAATTTCTTAAGTTTGAAAAATTAAGTTGCATAAAAAGAATGATTTCTTAATATCAATTCGCTTACATTTAAATTCTACATATCTACTTAAAATGAGTAAATGAAAACTGCTGTATGCTTCACATGTCAATTAGTATTGCTGGATAGTATCTGGTCTTCTGTGTTTCTGGGGACATTTAATGGAAAATTACAGATCTTTAGTGTGGCCTATATTCTACCTCATGTTTTGGGAAGGAAAATATAGTTTTTTCATGGTAATTAAAAATACTAGATCTATTGTATATTGATTTTGTTTTTTTCAGGAAGGTTGTTTTGTTGCAAGAGTTGTTCTCCTTGCCCCAACAGTTTTCAACAACTTTGTGGCTTTAAAAATATAAGGTTCATAGATTAAACTTTTATTATGTTTATTTTTGTTTTGGGGGCTACTTGAATTCTTTTCATTCTTCTGTGATGCTTTCACTGACCATCCCAATTCAAAACAGCCTCTGACTTTCTGTTTGTCTTGTTTGCCCTAATCATTTGCTATTTGCCCCAGGCTCCAAATCCATATATCTTTATTTGATGTTTCCCCTCATTATAATCAAATTTAGAAGAAAGAATCATGCCTTTATGTCCCCCATAATTTCCTCTATGGTATCTTGGACAAAGGAGTTGAGGAAGTTCATAATAGTCTAGTCCAACTTGCCTATTTTATAGGTGGAAAACTGAAAAAAAAAAGTAACTTGTTGCTTGATTTGATGCAAATTTAGTATTTATATGTGTACCTGTAGAGCATGAATATAATAAGCCTTGGATTAGGGCTGTAATTTATTTTGAAACTAAAGAGGGTCTTAGAATTGAAAACTTCCAAGGTACAATAGCAAGAATAATAAATTTTCTTTTGGCCTTCATAGTTTATAAAGCTCATTTCCATGTATCATTTCATTGTATACTCAGAAATCCTATGAGGTAGAGAGGTAATTTTTTATTGTTCCCATTTTAGAAGTTGTGAAACTGAGACCCGAAGGATCGCTTTGCTAATAATTGATAGAGTTGGGGCTACACTTGAACTCCAGATGCTACTCTTGTCCTGTTATATCATGCTGCCTAAGTCATCTGTCTTTTCTTGCTGGCAGTGAACAGGATTTCCTTCAATAATTCAGCCATCCAATAAGTGTTGACAGAATGCTCAGGCTGTAATACAGCACATATTTTCAGGTCAGGTGCATTGGAGAAAGTAAGACTCCTACAGCATTTTGTTCTTACTGTACACAAACATGCACTCACCTACACAAATGCATATCTATTTATAATAGCAATTATCACGTTTAATTGTAATTTGTCTTTTTACATGTCCGTCTCCCCAACCAGACTGTGTGCTTCTTGAGCATCCTCTGATTATTCTGTTAGCTCCTTTTTATTTTCAATGCCATATGTAGATTCTGACACATAAGTGTCCAGTTTGTGGAATCAATGAATGAGTGAATGAATAAGTGAATTCAGAAGTGAAAGACATTATGCCCTCTAGGGGCTTATAGTCTTCTTGGGGAGATAAAGCATGAAATTTTCAATAAATAGATAAAAAAACAGACAAAAAAATTGCTTTTTTTTTTTTTTTAAAGAGAAACTTTGTTTATAGGGTTTGTTTTTTTTTTAACTAATATAAAACAGATTCCCAGCCTGTAGTTCATGTAATTGCTTCCCGGCGTCAGGATTGGTCAGAACATGAGATTGCAATGGAGACTAGCCCTACCATAATTTATCAGGATGTATCCAGTGAATCACAATCAGCTACTTCAACAATCAAAGCTCTGTTAGAACTCCAACAGACAACAGGTATGAATTCACATGCTCAATTGAATGAAGCATGTTTTCTCTAGAGATGGGTTGTGCTAAAATACTACCACTGTTATTATTATTACTATTATTTATTATTATTATTATTATTATTGCTATTATTTGAGCACATTTCCCCCCTCTGGACTTGTCTATAATCATTGGTACAGTCTGGTTTGCTTGTTAGTTCAGTAAGATGTACACAGGAATACTGAAACAAATGAACTACCTGTAGAACGGAGAAAAAAATTGACAGCTCTGTCTTTGTCTCCTGCTTAAAATGGACAGTCCTATTGTTTTTTAGCACTAGAAAGGAGTAGTTCCATCACCTCTAAGCACAAGGCTAGATACAGTACAGTAGCCAATTTAAGAATAGCAGGAGGCAGACTGAAGGGCCCTGCCATCTTCCTTGATATTGGCAGAGCAGTTTTGTGATCATAAAACACCTTTAGTGGCCCTTGCTAACATTCTGATTTGTCTTAATTTTATCTTCAGACTTATTTCTTTGAATAGTATAGGTTAGCCACTTGAGCTGTCACACAAAGTTGTCCTCATGTAACAAGATCCTATCAGTATTTCTAATTACTAAATATTGTTGATAACCTCTAGAACAAACCTGTGGAAGTTATACTGACTTTTCTATTATAATAGGTCAAAGATTTTCAGAGTATTTAAATGACCTTAGCCATTATGTCATCCAGCCTTTTCATTTTATGGATAAATAAACTGAGATCTAGAGAGGTTATCCAGTTGGTTAGTGACAGAGTGAGACTCATCTTTTGGTTCCTAGTTCAGTGTCCTCTCTACTTGTAGGGTGACTTTTGTATTTATTTTTTGTTGCTGTTGTTTTACTTATTTTGTTTTAAATGATTGTTCTGATTTTGTCAGGTTATGTACTCAGTGGGTATGAATATTCAGTGGACTTAGTTACTGGTTACCGTTTATTGTAACTTCCACCTTGTACAATCCAAAGATTACTAGCATTTAATGTATGTCTTTGGTTAATCCTTCTATTGGTGTTATTTTTGGCCTTAGGCATTTCTTCAATTCTTTGTCATTGACATACCTAGCCATTTCCGATAATGCTTTATAAAGGTGGGGACTTTGAACACATAGATTTTATAGAAAAATTGATAACAAGGTAGAAAGTGAGTCTGTTCACGTAAACCATTCTTGATTCCAGACTGTCATATCAAACATTTTTGTAGAAACAAAGAAGCCATTTTTTTTTTCTAACAAGGAAAATTTGTATTCTTTAAGAGTTGTTGAAGACATTGTAACATTCCTTTGGAGATACCTTGAATTTTTAATAGCTCAAATTAAACTGGTCACTGTGTTGTGCTACTCTGGGTAGATGTGTCGTACAGCAAATCATGTTATGTACTGCTTATTTACCCTTCGTTTTTAGGTTAATGAACTCAAGACCACCAGGGAATACCTTGAAGAAGGATATGGGAAATACCTTAAGGGGAGTGTGTACAAGAGAAAAATTCAGTTGCTTGGCTTAGAGCTAAAAGGGAGATGATTTTTGTATTATTGGATATGAGTCCTTCTTACTAGACTGCTGAGTATGGTTATGCAAGTTGTACACTAAATAACCATACATAGCAATCTGCTTTTTTCTTTTCAATTCACTGTCTACTTAGTCATTGCCAGTGTGACACCCCAGAAGTCTGGTTCATTATTCCTGTGGACAACTCTGGTTTTGGCAGTTGTAATAAAAGTTAACTTTTCCCCTGACTTTTTTATGCAGTAAAGGAAAAATTGGAATCTAAACCAAGACAACCCACTATTGACCTGAGTCAAATGGCAGTGCCTATTCAGATGACCCAGGAAAAGAGACATTCTCCTGAGAGTCCGTCAATTGCTGTGGTAGAGTCAGAACTAGTAGCTGAATACATCACTACTGGTAGGTGTCCTCTTAAAACATAGTATTAAGGTAGGAGAACTACCTTTCTGGATTTCATGGGATGATTACTTGGGGGAGAATATATTCTTTATATTTTTAGCTTTTTTCCTGTTTGTTTTCAGAGCAAATTCACATCATTCTTGAGATTTACCCTGTCTTGAATGACTTGGAAAAAAAATAGGATGTTGTAAAGTTTTTAAGTAATATAAAACTACAAGTCAGCCATAAATAACATTTGTGAATACACAACAGTTGTAGGGAGAGGATAAAATATTTTTTGTCTAAGAACGAGGGTTTTTTGTGTGTGTATGACAGGGTCTCACTCCCGTTGCTCAGGCTGGAGTGCAGTGGCGTGATCACTACTCACAGCAGCCTCAACTTCCTAGGCTCAGGTGATCCTCCTGCCTCAGCTTCCTGAGTATCTGGGGCTACAGGTGTGTGCCACTATGCCTGGCTAATTTTTTGTATTTTTAATAGAGGTGTGGTTTCACCATGTTGCCCAGGCTGGTCTTAAATTCCTGGGCTCAAGAGATACGTCCACCTTGCCCTCCCAAAGTGCTAGAATTACAGGCTGGAGCCACTGCACCTGGCCTAGAATAAGCATTTTTATGCATCAGGATTTTTTAGTTTTGTGGGAAGGGGGGTCAAAGGGGAAAGAAGGAATAAAATCCAACCCTTTTAATATTTTTTAAAAATTAGAAAGCCTTGGCTAGGCACAATGGCTCATGCCTGTAATCCCAGCACTTTGGGATGCTGAGGCAGACAGACTGCTTGAAGTCAGGAGTTTAAGTACAGCCTGGCCAACATAGCAAAACCCCGTCTCTCCTGAAAATACAAAAATTACCAGGCATGGTGGCACTTGCCTGTAGTTCCAGCTACTCAGGAGGCTAAGGCATGAGAATCGCTTGAATCTGGGAGGTGGAGGTTGCAGTGAGCTGAGACCACACCACTGCACTTAAGGAGACTGTCTCAAAATAAAAACAAAAACAAGCCAAGAAACCCTTAAATCCATGTAAATACCAGTTCTGGTGGAAAGCAGATTAGGTATTTGTTTAAAATGTGGTCTGGCAGCAAAACACCAAGATGTTTAGATGGCATATACAGAGAAATAAAACGAGATAGATGATTTTTCCCCTATTCTGATGAGACCACACCTGGAATACTGCTTTCTCTTTTGAACACTTTATTACCTTGAAATTTGAAATAGTCCAGAGAGTAGTAATGTGACTAATTAAGGGTTTAAGAAAGATGACTTGTGAGGCAATATGTAGATGACTCCTATCTTAAGTTTTTTTTTTAGCAGTGATTACAGGAGAACATAAACTTACAGATATTTGAAGGACATAAATACCAAAGAGAAAAGGAATTTGTTGGCATCATTGTAGGAGATAATATTATTAAGACTAATGGGTTAAAATTGCCAAAGGGTAAAATCCAGGTAAGATATGGAAAGCCATCTAGAATCTTTCTTTAGAGATATTTAGCAAAAAGCTAAAGCAGAGGCCAGTATTCTGGGGAACTTAATATTAATCTCTGGGGGTAGACTAGATTATCACATGGTGAAGAGATGAAAAGACCTATGATTTCTTCCCTTACTTATCCTTTCAGAACGCACTGATGAGGGGACAGAGGTTGCTTTTCCCCTTCTAGGTAAGTGGTGTGCATCCATTTGTAGTATCACTGAAGGTAAAAGATGATTGTTTTGGGGGGAACCACTTAAATGGATGCGCTCTACTCTCATCTGGTAGAGGAAAGGTAAGCTCCACTTAGTGAAAGGAAGAGAGATTTTTCCTTTTGTAAAATAGTGGAATTATTTCTCAGAAATGAGCATTTTGACACTGCAACAAAAGAGTTCTTTAAAATAACAAAATGGCTGCTTTATGGTGTTTATATGGTCCAGACAAAGTCACTTCAGCTATTTTCCAAGTGTTTATTCTATGACCTTCTCTCATAATCTCCACCCATCATATCCGTAGCCATGTTAAGCATTTTCTTTTACTTAAAAGTCAGCTACTTGGCCTGCCCCTTGTATCATTTTGTAGTAGGTATTAGTTCTTACTTTCCTGAACTCTGGAGAATTACTGTGAAGTAATTTATAATTGAAGGAGAGTTATTTTTAAGTAGATTTAGTTGATCTTTTTAAAATCCATTTCACTTCTTAATAAAAAAAATACTTAATGTAATAATTATGAAGATTAGTTTGGGCAGTGAAGTGTTCCATATAATTGATAATTTCATCTGAAATGTATTATTTATTTTCACATGTCATTCATTTTCAATGCTTTTATTTAAAAACTATTAATCTGCTTAATTTTAATATTATAATTTTTTTTTTTTACCCAGTCATATTGTAAACTATTTAAGTCATTGTTGTTTTAATGTAAACCTTAACTATCATTTTTTCGGTTATGTTGAACACTTATGGAAGATTTTATTAACTCAACATAATTTAACATGTACATATAAAGCATACTGTGATATATAGTAAGATACTACAGTACATTTATAAAAGCATACTGGTGATGCTGCCTATAATCTCAAATCACATGTAGATATACAGTATGTATAGCAACAATAGAAACACTGTTGTGAATAAAGATAGAATGTGCCATTAAAAAAAGCCCATTTGTATGTCATTGGATAGTTTTAAAGTTAGTCCTTACAATACACAAATGGCATTCTTACTTTGATTTCCATAGTGATCATCTTATTCTTGAACACCCCACTATGACTTTTCTAAACAGAAAATCAGTGCTTTTTGAAATTGTAGATCAGGGTATATGAACATTAGAATTGTGGATTATTGAGAGAGTTTCAGTAATCCCAAAATCCTTAGCTAATTTACAGAAATGTTGTATTTTATCTGTTTCTAATTCAAAGGATTAGTTTCCCAGTCACCATAGCATTTTTAAAGCTCTGTAGACTGTGTAAAAAGTTGAAGTTGAGGCCGGATATGGTGTCTCATGCCTGTAATCCCAGCACTTTGGGAGGTCGAAGCAGGGAAATCTCTCGAGGCCAAGATTTCAAGACCAGACTGACCATCATGGCAGAATCCTGACTCTACTAAAAATACAAAAGTTAGTCTGGTGTGGTGGCACCCACCTGTAATCCCAGCTACTTGGGAGGCTTAGGCATGAGAATAGCTTGAACCTAGGAGTTGGAGGTTGCAGTGGACAGAGATCGTGCCACTGCACTCCAGCCTGGGTAACAGAGCAAGACTCTGTCTCAAAAGAAGTAAACAAATGAATAAAAAGTTGAAGTTGAAGATCTGATAGATTCGTTACTTCATGAGACCTTTATAGCAAGAGAATAAGAGAATAAGAATAGAGTTTTTAAAAGGTCTATATTTGTAAAAAGGTCTATTCTTTGAAAAGAATAAGACCTTTGTAATAAGAGATTAAGAAGCAGGGATGTTTTCTATACTGCACTCTTACCCATTCGTGTCAGATGAGCTGAATTTGAGATGATAGAACAGATTTTTCTATTATTTTGTTAACTCTTTATATTTGTTTAGTACTTTAAGGACCATTTTTCAATCTGTTACTTCATTTGTAACCACCTCTTCTAGGTAGAAACAGCAAGCTTTTATTATCCCATTAAAAACAAAGTCAAACAAAACAAAACCTCTTAGGTTTTAGAGGCTAATAGAAGGTGAGTGACCTCTTCAAATTCACATGGCTGGTTGGTGGTAGAACAGGACAGAATCCAAGTGTGATTCTTGGTCCAGTTTATTTTCTGCAGTCTCACCCAGACCTTTAAATTTTTAGAAACTGTCAGGTTGTGAGACAGAATCACTTAATATAAAGGAGTGAATGCTACTTACGTTTTTATTGTATGTGGAACTGAGACCAAGAGATTAAAGAACTTGTATTGCATTACTTTCCTTAAAAATACTATTTTGGGATTACAGAAATCGATTACTGCTCTGTTACCTTAACGGGATGAAAGTCATTGGAGAAAGTGAGTACAGCTCACGAGAGGATGCAACTTTAAGGGGTTTATTCCCTCTTTGTGATAAGAGTTTTCACAGTGCTTCCATATACATTTCTCATCTCATCCTTATAATAGCTCTGTTATTCCCATTTTGCAGATGAGGAAACAGTCTCAGAGAAGATAAGAGACTTTCTTAGAGTCACACAGCTCATAGATGGGCAGACTGTGGTCTTCTGCCTCCTAGTTCACAATACTACACTTTCTTTCTGTGATACAAGCTCACAGACATTTGTTTAAAATGACTACTGGTTACAGATGCTGTGGTGATTTCTGGAGAAATATCATCACCTCCTCTATTTTCAGTCAGCCATCGCTCCCAGCCCCAACAGCCTTCCCAGCCCCAGCGGACCCTGCTCCAGCATGTGGCTCAGTCACAGACCGCAACACAGACTTCGGTGGTGGTGAAGTCCATCCCAGCATCTTCCCCTGGAGCAATCACCCACATTATGCAGCAGGTTGTATCTCTTCTTTTTCTTCCTATCTTCTGAAACTGCCCATGCTTGAAATAAGATTCAGTGTCATCTTGTATTTTAAGAGGAGAAATAATGAAATGTAGAGTGTTTGTGTAATTCTTTTCTAAGAAATGAGTACAGGAAATGAATTAAGGGTCTTACCACCAGAAAATAATTCTGAAACAATGTTCTTAAATCTGTGAACTCTAACCATTTCAAAAGAGTGAGAATGTCTAGATGAATCTAATGACATCAGAATTGGTCACTGTTTTTGTGTATTTTATTGTGGAAGAATTTATCATGAGGTAAATAAGACATTCAAATGACAACATTTGGCTGGTTTAGCTGTTTGCTGCTGGGTCTGTTTTGTTTTGTTTTGTTTTTGTTTTTGTTTTTGTTTTTTTTTTGCTTTTATAATGAATCCTTCCTCTTGGTAACATTATGAATAAGTAGGAAAATAAATATTTGATTTTTTTTAACTATAAGTGGTCAGTTACAGAGGAAATGCAGCAGAAAGTTGAGAATATAAATCTAATGTGAAACCGGACATCTGGTACTAAGGGGAATGGGGAAAAGGAAAAGTATGTTGATAGATTGATTTTGTGTCAGATACTGTACTTTGAGCTTTACGTATATTAACTTATTCAGTTCTTACTATGATCTTGCAAGGTTGGGTGTATTATCCCTCTTTTACAAGTGAGGAAACTTAGGCTCACTTCAGTAAGAAAGTAAGAAACTTGCTCCAGGTGGCAGAGCCAGGATTTAAACCCAAAGTGAACTGCCTCAGTTAAATAGTTATGTCATGGATATCGTGATTAAAGCATGACTTATTAGTAGTAGTCACATAAGTCACCATCATTCACATGGTGATGAATCTAATTGTAGGCAAACTACTTGAAAGAAAGGCAATGAAAAATGTTGAACTGAAAGGCTGTATGTGCAAAGTCATTATGGTATAGGGGAGAATTACAGTTGAATCTCAAAATTTTATAGTTTAGAATTTAAGTGTTGCATATGATAAGGCAGTAGGAAGGTAGGGAATAGGTTGGATCTTGTTGTGTCACTGAGGGAAGCCAACTGGCTGAAGGTTTTGTTGGGTGGCAGGTCTCAGCCTGGAGTCTGGCCCTCTCCTGGCAGGTCCTGACACTGTCCTTTCTCCAGACACCTAGAGAGGTCTGACAGGCTGACCCTAACCTGTCACTCAAGATGATGCCTCCTCACAACACCGAGCACTGACACTGAGCACTCTCCTTTCTACTAACAGGAATGCTCTTATCCCCTCCTCCATCTCCTTCCCTCCTGGGAGCCAGGGCTCTAGGATGCTATTGTCTGGTGGTCCTGGGAGCTGAGCAAAGGAGTGAGGAATGCTAGTCGAGAGATGCTTCCTGCAGACCTTGGTGAAGCCTGAAGAATGACCTCCACCCGTGCAGGGGGCTCTCTGTGGGGACTGGGACAGGCATGGGTCTCAGACAATCTCCCTGACCTTCCAGACAACACTGGACGTACACATGGCCACAGTGGGCTTCTCTGAACCTTGGCTTTTCTCTGGACCTCATGCCTTGGTTGCTGCTTTCAGACAGGGTAACATCATGAATTGGCCGGATAGCTATTTCCTCAGCCAAGGAGCATTTCTCTTCTTTTTCCATATTAGACTGTGCTTGCAGGGCCACCTTATTCTAATCTGTAAGTTCTGGATCCTCTAAGACTTTTCTTATAGTAGTGAGTAAACCAGTTTTCGAAGTACTTAATGTCTGAGAGTTGAAATTGCAAGAGTTTCAGTCTAAAGCTCCCTGAGGTTTCTTGGTCTTTCTAGGTTCTTCTGAAATTTTTTGAATGAATCTTTTACAGCTAGTGCTCGACTTAACGACCATGATTGGTTCCGACAGACCGGTCATAAGACGATTTCGTTGTAAGTTGAGTAGGCTATATGCACGCGGAGATGGTAGTGCTGCCGGAAGCTGGTCCACACTGTCGTACGCCCAGCTGGGCAACGTTTGCACTGCCAGACGCGGAGCAGTCGTGGCTAGCGATTGTGGTTGTAAAGTCGAATGGTCGTAAGTTGCATAGGTCGTAAGTCGATCAGTACCTGTAAGTCTTTTTCAGTTAAGAGGAAAATGTAGCAATGCAGATGTTTTTCTTATTTCATTCTTACTTTGTGCCTTTTTTACTTAGGCATTAAGCAGTCACACTGCTTTTACCAAACACAGCGAGGAACTTGGAACTGAGGAGGGCGAGGTTGAAGAGATGGACACTTTAGACCCTCAGACAGGTCTGTTTTACCGATCTGCCCTGACTCAGTCACAGTCAGCTAAACAGCAGAAACTTAGCCAGCCCCCGCTGGAACAGACTCAGCTGCAAGTGAAAACTCTACAGTGCTTCCAGACTAAACAGAAGCAGACCATCCACCTGCAGGCAGACCAGCTCCAGCACAAACTCCCACAAATGCCCCAGCTTTCCATCAGACATCAAAAACTCACCCCTCTCCAGCAAGAACAAGCACAGCCCAAGCCAGATGTACAGCACACACAGCATCCCATGGTGGCCAAAGACAGGCAGCTTCCTACCTTAATGGCACAGCCCCCGCAAACTGTAGTACAGGTGCTTGCAGTGAAAACCACGCAGCAGCTCCCTAAACTGCAGCAGGCTCCGAACCAACCAAAAATCTACGTGCAACCCCAAACCCCCCAGAGCCAAATGTCGCTCCCAGCTTCGTCAGAGAAACAGACGGCAAGCCAGGTAACAGAATATTGATAGCATGCAAAGTTAAACTTCTCTGTTCACGGAAAAAAAAAAAAATGAGACCATCACGACCCTATCATGATTATCAGTGCTTTCTCCTGGCAAGAGGAAACCCAAAAGCCTCATTACGCTGGTAGTACTTTGCCCCATCAGAAGGTTGACATTAGGGAAGAAATGCACGCATTAATATGTAGGAAGAAAAGAAAGCATAGCATTCAGAACTTGGTTTTCCAGGCAGTTTTTACTGAAATCACTTCAGCATTGACCAACAGTGCATAGAAGCGATATCTTTAAATTATTTTTATTTTTTGGTATAAAATATTTATTTCCATGCCCGTAAACTCTGATTCCTGTGGCAATAATGCTAAGTAAACAGCAGTCTTTAAAGGAACTTCACTGAACATCTTTCTTTGTAGTTTGTATCATAGCCATCTACTTAAATTTATTTTTTAGGCTTCTCTTCTAGATTACAGAGGAATTATTGGCGGATAATTGAAAACAAAATTATGTTAGCAAAGCCAGTGGCTCTGGAGTGATATATATGTATGTATATATTATAAATACATATATATAGAATATGTTTATATACATGTATTTTGAAGCAAAAGATTGGAAAAATATTCTTTTTATTTTGAAAAGCAGAAGATTATATGAAATAATTTGAGCCAGGTTGAAAGGTGTACTGTTTAGGGATATAAATCCCAAAGGAAGACTAGGCCACTGAGACTATTTTTTTCTTTATTGCTATAAACCTTGGCTGGCTGAACAAAGGTTCTTTCAACCCCTCCTCTTTCTCTAGGTTTTGTAAAAGCAACCAGACCCTTCCTATTCAGCCCTCTTTTTAAAACAGCGAGCTTCAAAACTGTCTTCCTAGTATGTAGCGCACGAATGTTTCTTTTGCCATATTGTCTGGGGTATTTGATTAGGTTTTCTCAAAGAGATGTAGCTATAACACACACAACCCCAATTTATTTTCAGGTGGAGCAGCCAATTATAACCCAAGGATCCTCTGTTACAAAGATAACTTTTGAGGGGCGCCAGCCTCCCACAGTTACAAAGATAACTGGTGGCAGTTCTGTGCCTAAGCTGACATCACCAGTTACAAGCATATCTCCCATTCAGGCCTCTGAGAAGACAGCAGTGTCTGACATTTTGAAAATGTCTTTGATGGAAGCTCAGATTGATACAAATGTAGAACATATGATAGTGGATCCCCCAAAGAAGGCTCTTGCCACTAGCATGCTCACTGGTGAAGCAGGATCATTACCGTCCACCCACGTGGTGGTCGCAGGGATGGCGAATTCCACTCCCCAGCAACAGAAATGTAGAGAGTCCTGTTCAAGTCCATCCACTGTTGGCTCTTCCCTAACGGCAAGGAAAATTGATGCACCAGCAGTGCCTGCGACAGGCCAGTTCATGCGGATTCAGAATGTAGGCCAAAAGAAAGCCGAAGAGAGTCCAGCAGAAATTATCATCCAGGTAAGAACTGGAAGGAAAATGAGAAATCTTGGGCATCTTGGGGGTTGTGGGTTTGTGTGATATGTTTTTGACTTGACACAGGAAGAGTCAAGCCAAGACAGCAAGAAGACATAGATATTATCTTTGAGATGGTGTTTGACAAATTTGGTTTAATATCTATTACAAAAATACAAATTTATTTATTTTTTGGAAGAGAATCTGAAAATTGATGGACATTGTCACCCAGCAAAATGTAAAGGCAATGAAGGACCCATGTGTCAGTTTGATTTTGTAAGATACAAGCTATACTTGAAGTTATACTTGCCAATGTGTCAATTCATTAAGTCAACCCAGAAAATAAGAAGTCCCTGGGTTCAAATTTTGAATATTTCAATTTTTGCTAAAAAAATTCTGGAATGTAACTGGATTGCACTTCTCTTTCAAGTTAATTTTGGGGACCCTTTTCTTGAAAGAACAGTTCTTGTTCTTGATCCAAATTTATGACTCAGGATAGTCAAACCTCAACTGCAATGTCTGCAGAGACATGTTCTAATGGAGTATTTCTCTCTTTTTTTGGAGACAGAGTCTTCTCTGTCCCCCAGGCTCCCAAGTAGCTGGGACTACAGGCGCATGCTACTACACCCAGTTAATTTTTTGTATTTGTAGTAGAGACAGGGTTTCACCGTGTTAGCCAGTATGATCTTGATTTCCTGACCTCGTGATTGGCCCGCCTCAGCCTCCCAAAATGCTGGAGTTACAGGTGTGAGCCACCGTGCCTGGACAAGGGAATATTTCTAAATAATGCTTTATATTTAATTTGGGACTAACCATGAACTTTACTGTTTATTTCAATCATTGATATTAAAAAATCTTGTTTGGTTACTGTCATCCCTTTGTAAGTACAGGCTAGTTGACACACTAGAATTATTCATTGATAATAGATGGTACCTCACATTCCCTTGATTCTAAAAATCATCTTTTGTCATGTGTAGTATATCAAGATCAAAGAATTACTGAGTCCAGGCTACCCCTTGCGAGGTATCAGATTGTTTTCTTGACATTTGTCATTTTTTTCTAAATATATATATAACTGAGAATGTATCAGAGCAGCATATTTTAGTTAATTGAGAATTTGGATTTATTGAAATATGAGTAGACTAGGATTTACCATCAATTCATTATGGTAAACTTTGTCTTTGCCATGATTCCAAGCTATGGGAGAATGCAAATTGACCAATGTTATTAAACCAATGAAGATAGAATTAAGTATAGAGGAAATGCTTAAAGGTGGGTAGAAATGGCCATTGAATTATTAAAGTCATTTGTTTCCCTTTGAAAAACAAATGTAAATGAAGTAAATATTTCTTGACAAAATGATTTGTGATTTGTATTTTCCTTTGAAAGAGGTAAAATGTGGTGGGAAAAGAATGGTTTTCTGGCTTTGCCATTCATTATATGATTTTGGGCAAGGCCAAAATAAGGTTAACATTATTTTGCCTTGGATTTCTTATCAGCAAAATGGGAATAAGTAATGCCTACTTTACAGGATTGATGTAAGGATTATACAAAATTAAGCACTTAGGACAGTACCTGGCTCATAGTGATTGTCTAACAGATGGTAACTATTACTGTTTTTACCAAAATTTATTGTACCTACTGGGGGCTCAGATTGCTGTACTCACGAAATTAAAAATCATTTTGAATAGCTTATTTGGGAATTATTTTTCTGTACTTCATAAACAAGAATGAAAATGTAATTCACTTCATGTATCAAGGATGGTAGTTAATGTATAGGTTCTTTACAGAATTCTCAGCCAGCTTTTAGCTAGGTATGCTGTGTCAGAGGTAAGGACAGCAGAGTGATTAAGAACCAAACTTTTGGAGTCAGATTCCTAGGTGTGATTTCTACCTGTACCCATTATGGGTACTTGTGAGTTTGGGCATCTGAATTAACCTGTGTATCTCTGTTTCTTTACCTGTGAAGTGGAAACATTAACATCTACTTTACAGGGTGGTTTTGAGGATTAAGTGAGAAAATGTATATAAAGCACTTGGTCAAGTGTCTATGTAGAGCAATGCTCAATAAAGATAGCTCCTATTATTATACTCATGATTAATATATTGTTAGAGCATTTTCAGGTCTTACTAGTTATGTTTAGCTTTGATCTGAAGTATTGATTTGCTGAGTACAAAGTGCTTTGGTTCTAGAAGAATGCTCTATAAAAATTCAACAGATTTGATATTAAATGCTTTGAATGAAAAGCATTGCTCTTTGTGGACAGTCTGTATTTTACTCATTGGTTGGTTTGTTCATTCATTCATTCCACATATATATAACTACTGTGTTCCAGGCACAGTGCTAAGTGCTGAGAATAGGGAAGTAAACAAGCTGTATCCTCTATTGTAAAGAAGTCTATATATGTGGAATTCATAGACTTTTAGAACTGCAAGGATCTTCACAGTATATCATCCAACTATCTTATTTTACACAAGATTAACGTAAGGCTCAAAGAAGTAGAATGACTTGCTCAGAGGCCCTCAGCAAGTCAGAGACAGAGCTGA
Source organism: Sapajus apella (assembly GCF_009761245.1). Lineage (NCBI taxonomy): Eukaryota > Metazoa > Chordata > Mammalia > Primates > Cebidae > Sapajus > Sapajus apella. Next base: position 5,324,377 of record NW_022437046.1, read on the forward strand.
ACTAAAAATCTAGGCTTCTTGACCTTGTCTAATAGTCTTACACTATTATCAGCTATGTGGAAGAAAAGAGCAGAAACAAACAGAACTTCATAACTCCAGAATCAATATGTAGGCATCTTGCATTATTTTCTTGATAGTAAAAGGTTATTTTGGTCAGATATATTTGCAAAGTGCTGATACTCAACTTTGTTCTGGGGTTTTTAATGTTAAAAATGTATATTTATTTATCAGATGTTTATTGAGCATCTGCTGTGTGCCAGGCCCTGTTCAAAACTTTGGGCTTCTAGCAGTGAGTAAGATCGTCAAGATCTTTGCTCTGTTCACTTCTCTTGGAGCTTACATTTTAAGAGTAAGAAACAATGTAACATGATAAATGGAATGAACAAAAAATGTAACAGAATGTAATAGAGATGGGGTGGGTGGGATGAACCCACTACTTTTGGTTTGGTAGTCATGGAAGAAAAGCTTTTCTTCCAAACATTTGAACTGAGTTGAAGATGTCAGGACAGAGCCAACCATACCATGATTTGGAGGAAGAGTATTCCAGGAAGAGGGGAAGGACTAGTACAAAAGCACTAAGGTACAAGAGAGTTTGGCATGAGGCTGGGAGCCATGGTGAGGTGTTTGGTTGCACGTGAAGTACAGTAGGAAACAATTTTAGAGTTTTAAACAAGAATATGACATGAACGGATAAAACTTTTCAAAGGATGTCTAATAAAGATGAGGAAAAAGAACCTGACAAGGCAGCCTACCTGTGGTATTTACTTACACAGAGGTCTATAGCAAGTGTTCATCTACTACTATTCGTCTGCAGATAATAAAGGGCAAAATTTGACTACATTTACATTTACCTTTGCTTAATAATCAAATGAAAGTTTCATTCAAAGTTTGTTTCTTGAATTAGGCAATAGATTTCAGCCTCCTTTGTTAGAAGAGGCACCATAAAGGAGTGGAAAGATCACTTCCAGTTGCCTAAGATTTAGATTTGAATCTTGGCAAATCTAAATCCTTCACTTTGGTGAAGTCACCTACCCTCTCAGCTTCCTCATTTGCAAGTGCAAATAATCATTTCCTTATAGTGCCGTTACAGGGATTTAGTAGAGTATGATATGTGAAAGCACCTTGCACAGTGCCCGGCGTGTAGTAGTTGTCTAATAAATGTCCATTTTCTTTTTTTTTTTTTGGTATTGTTGGGGAAATGGTTCTGTTACCTTTTCTTACCATAAAGATTCTCCTATGTCTTCTCTTCCAGGCTATTCCTCAGTATGCTATTCCTTGTCACTCCAGCTCCAATGTGGTGGTGGAGCCCAGTGGGCTTCTTGAGCTAAACAACTTCACTAGTCAACAGCTGGATGACGAGGAGACAGCAATGGAGCAGGACATAGACAGTAGCACGGAGGATGGAACTGAACCCAGCCCTTCTCAGAGCTCTGCTGAACGGTCCTAGTGTTTTGGACACAATAGTGCACTTTAAAACCTGCTTGGTTACCAAGTGTCCAGGGAAACTCTCGTATTTTGATGTATAAAAAGAGCACTTTGCCCATACTTAGGCTGTGGACCCTAAAACAGCAGTGTTTCAACAAGATATTGCTGCAGGAGCAGCATTTTAAAACAAGATAAAACTCACAGGGGAATGTACTTTTTTAAAAAAAAAATGAAAAAAAAAAAAAAAAAAAAAAGCTGCACATTTACAGTGACTTGAGATCTAGTCTTCTTTCTCTGTTGGATCATGGCCGGTGGATAAGTTTTGTCTTGCAGTGGAAAGAGACTTTTCCTGTGCATGTTTCTCAACTGGTTACTACTGAGCAAAATACCATCTAAAAGGGGAATGTGAATAGTTGTATTTTGAAATGATGTGTCAGGAAAAGTTTTTAGAAAATTTGTATGTTTTTGCAAATCCCTGGAAGTGTTGAATTGGTTAAAATTTTACATTTGCTCAGTTCATAATTAGTTTATAAGTACCTAGAAAAATACTGGCATTAAAGAATCCTTGTTGGATGGTAGAATTCAGATCCCTAACCAGTGAGAAGTGCTTTTTGGGTGGCTTGTGCATTCTCATCAGTTGTGTGCTAATTTATTGTATTGTTCCTTTGTGCTCTAAGCAGCACACTTGCCTTCTATTTATTTAAGTGTAAACATTTCAAAGCAGGCCGTACTCCGTCTGGCAAATTTCTTGTAAACCAGGATTGCGTACCCTTTCCATCGTCCTCGTCTCCCCACTTTCCTTTAAGAAAACTTACTAGAAAATGTTTCGTTGCAAAGCAGAGGAAAAGAAACATTTTCAGGCCTAAAGGAAATGTTCAGTTATGTTAAGAAAACAAATTATTCATTCATATGATGCTTTCTTAACGTTGAAATTGCACATTCACATTGGACTGAGACTTTGAAAATAACTTTTACATACTTTTGTTTAAGCCCCTTTGAAATGTATAAAAAGTTCATTTACAGTTCTAAATGTAATGTTTTTAAACATTCTACCTTTTTAGGACACAGTTTGTTTAAGCAATATGTTTTGGTCTTGTGATCACTGTCTGTCACAAGTAGAGTGAGGGGTAAGGGGGTGGGAGGGTAAGAGTTTTGACAAGTTGTGGCAAAGGAAACTATACTTTTCATTTTTAAAAATGTAAATAGAAAAGTTTTTAACGGTTTTATATAGATTTCACTATAAATAAGCATTTTAAGACTGACAAATGTTGAACTGTACATACATTTATCAGCATAACTGCCCAGTTTTTTTGGTGCTGAAGTACTGTAAGTAGAATTCATCAACAGTCTCCTAATTTTTGCATCTACATCGGGGGGAGAAAAGCTGTGATACTGTAGTTAATAAATTCCCACTAGAGTGACACTGAAGATTTAAACACAAGCATTCGTAAGATGCACTGATCTCTGGTGGTTGTCACTAGTTCTGCTAGGTGATAGTGACTTACCCATAGATGGAGCTGTTGGATATTATTTTATTGTACAAATTCATGTTTAAAAAACTTTGTGACTGTTTCTAGTTAAGTAATTTTTTAACCTTTCTGGGTCATAGACTTGTTTGGAAATCTGATTAAACTATGAACTCTCACCAAAAGATACACATGCAACATGTTAAATACATGTTAGACGTTGCATACAATTTTGGGGGCTCATGGGCCTCTAAGCCTATCCATGTATTCCAGGTTAAGCCCTCTGTTATGGTCAATCCATTACTTACAGATGTAAGTTTTTATAAAATTATAAAATAAAGTATCTTTTAAATATTCATGGATCAAATAACAAGAGCAAACCTGAATAAAGTTATGTTTTACATATTTTGGCAGCATAGCATACCTGTGTCCCTTGAGAATTTAGCGTTCATATGTTTCTGCAATTGGAATGGCAAATAAAACTGGCATCATCTACATTTTTAAAAATTACAAATATTAAGAAATTATCAAGTGAGATTTTAATTTTTTTCTTTTAAAGGTACTAATTTCAAATAGAGCATGCATCCATTTATTTATTCAACAAATATTAATTGAGCATATTCTGTGTGACAGGTAGTATTCCATGCACTGGGGATACGATAGTGAAGAAACAGGAAATCCTATCCTTACGAAGTTTATAAACAGGGCTTCCTGCTGATGAGCTGATGAAGTGGATACAAGGAATGAAGATAGGAGAAAATAAGAATAATCCTTACGTTTTTTCATTAAGTGGATAGATGGTGATGCCAATATGGATTTTCAGACATCCCTTTACTGAAAGTCTTAGCATTATATGTATTAGTATTCCATGTTTAAGTACATAAATTAAAAGTAATTTAAAGTCATCTCTTTGAAGGATATTAACAAATTACGATGCAAATGCTACAGAATTTTTAAAATTCTAACAACTATTAGGCAGCAATAAGAAAAATCCATTTGGTTTAAAGTAAACTTTAATAAGTGCCTAGTATTGCAGATGCAGTTTATGGTGAACTTAGAGGATTAAAAAACGGGGGACTTCATTGAAAAGTGGGGCTTCATTGACATATTTACATGCCATAAACTCACCCATTTAAAGATACTGTTTTAATAGTTTTAGTATATTCACGGAGTTGGGCAACCCATTACCACAATCAATTTGAGAACATTTTCATTAATCATAAAAGAAACCCTGAACTGAAACCACCATCACTCCAGCCCTGGGTGACCACTCATCTACTTTCTGCCTTTTATGGATTTGCCTATTCTGGACATTTTATATAAATGAAATTATATAATATGTGGTCTTTTGTGACTTCTTTCACTTAGCATATTTTCAAGGTTCATCCATGTTGTAGAATGTGTCAGTACTACATTTCTTTTTGTGGCCATTCCATTGTGTGAAATATATCACATTTTGTTTATCCATTTATCAATTGATGGATATTTGCACTGTTTACACTTTTGGGCTGTTATGAATAATGCTGCTATGAACATTTGTGTACAAGTTTAACATATATTTTCAATTCTGATGGGTATATACCTCGGAGTGAAATTGCTGGGTCACACAGTAACTATTTAACCTTCTGAGCAAGTGCCAGACTCTTTTCCACAGGAACTGCATATGTTACATTTTCATCAGCAGTCTATGAGAGTTTCAGTTTCTCCACATCCTTGCCAACACTTGCCGCTATTTGTCTTTTTGATTATAGTCATCCTCACGTATGAATTATAAAATGATGCCCCATTGTGGTTCTAATTTACTTTCCTCTGATGGCTAATGATGAGCATCTTTTCATGTGCATATTGGCCATTCATGTATCTTGGGAGAAATAGCTATTCAGGTTCCTTGCCCATTTTCCAATTGTTTTCTTTTTACTCATTTTAAATTGAGAATTTTTGAAGTACAGGAAATACTGCTAGCCTTATGAGAAAAGTAATATTCATCACCCTTAAAATCCTAAGTTAGGTTCTAGTTCTTCCTCTAATGTAATGACTTAGCAGCATTAAAACAGTATAGCTCCATAGTTGAAAACTTGCTTTTAATTGCATTTCTCTGTGAGGTTCTCACAATAGCCTGCTGAGGTAGCAGACATAGTACAAAGGAAATAGTAGTCAGATGGTCTGGATTTGACTCTGAGGCTCTTCTGTGTATTGATCATGTGAATTTTAGCAAGTCACATTTCCTCTTTGAGTCAGTTTCTCCATAATAAAAGTGAGTATTTCTAACCCCATGGGATTATTATGAAGGCGAGATGAAACACTACATGTAAATAGGCCAGCGAGAGTTAGGTGCTCAGTGTTTTTTGCGTCCAATAATTATACCGCTCCTACTTTATAAGTGAAAAACTGAGGGTTCAGAGAAGTTAAATGATGTACTAAAACTCAGATTAAATGCTAATGGCATCATGCTGAGCCATGAATTAATACCTTCTCTAGAAGGAAGTGTGTATGCCACCAAACAGGACTGGCCATTGGAAGGATGGAGGAATTCAGTACTGGACTATTGACATGTCTGCTAACGAGCCTTGGGTGCTTTACACAGAGATGCTCAATTCAGGTTTTCTTTTTTGTTTTTTAGTTTAATTATGTGTCACAAATCCCATGTATGAGGAAGTGAAGTGAAAAAAAGCACTGTATAAGCAAGACCTTTCCCAGAAAGGATATTGAAAAAAAAAGTCTGGTGCCTCTGCCTGCAGGTTCATAAACTTTAAGTAAGCAAGTCGTGATGACCTATATATTGAAAAAGAAGACGAAACACAGGATCAGATTTGTACTTGTGAGAAGGCTTGCTCTGCCTTCTCCCCTCTCCCATGCTCACAAATATGTACTGTAACTGAAACCATATACTTGCTTTTTTTTTTTTTTAAACCAGACAGGCCCTGTGAGCTTGGACCATCGCTAAAAGGCATAAAACAGCAGAGGATGGAATGAAATAGTACGCCATTATCTGATTTCTTAAACAAAACTGATAAATAAGCAATCTTCTCTCCAAGTGGTTCTGTCTGGTGTCCTGACTTTTCTGTCTGTCTTGCAACAGATAGTTAATGGGCTCTTTCTCTATGCCGACATTGGAAATGTAGTTGTCAGCTAGGTGGAAAAAGCCTGTACTCTCGTGGAACATCCAGTCTAGTGAAGGAGACCTGTTAATCAAAAATTAAAACTAGATATATTAAATGTTAAGAGCTGTGATGGAGAAATGCATAGTGTCATGATAGCATATAAATTGGGGAGAGTTTCCCTCAGGAAGGAATGCTTGAGCTGTGATCAGAAGGAACAGGAGGAATTAGGTTTTGACTAGGCAAAAAGGAGGGAGATAAGCTATGCAGGCAGATAGGACAGCAGATGGGAAACCCCTGTAGTGGGAGAGGCATGGTGGGAGGAAAACTTCTAGCAGGCCAGAGTGGCTGCAGCATGGTGGGAGTAAACGGGGAGGACCAAACTATATGAATCTTGCAGGTTGTGATAAAGGTGTGTTTGTCTTTACTCTATGAACAATGGGAAGTCATCAAAAAGTTTAACTGGAGCTGGCAAAATGAATTAATACACTTACAAAATGTTTGGAATCTTGCTTTATTAGAGCAGAGAATATATTTGACATTTCTTTTCTGATAACAGTCTTACCTCCTTATGTCCTTTTCTCAAACATCTTCAGTGGTTTCCTAATACAATGGTATGAATCTAGCATTTAAGGCTCTTAACCAAAGCATCATTTTCTAGATTCATGTTCCCATTTTGCTCTCCTGACCTGCCTGCCTCCCCACCACATACACACTGTGCTCTACATTGAAAGTCTTACCCATTCTTCAAATTCTAACTTGAGTTCCGCCTTCTTCATTTAGGCTGCCCAGAGCTCTTTGATGAGAACTCAACCCACCCCACTGCTGGGTTCCTCTAGCATCTGGAGAAATACATGCTTACTTAGCACTTGCCATTGGTCACCTACTATGAATTATTTGCAGTGCATAATGATCCTCTTTTGGTGTAAGGATTCACATTTTTTGAAGTTACCAGATTCCTTATATAACAGCTGATGGCAATTCTAAGTGTGCACCATCACTCAGTGTGTGGATTCCTTCGTAGTCCCACACAATGTGCCTCTCGGTCCTTGAGATGCATTATTTTAGGGAGTCATTCTAAAAAAATTTTTTTCATCCTAAAATCATAGGCACTGAGCTTTCTTAGTTACTTTTCTTTTATGCTGTTAAATTAAATCTCAGGCTTAATGTTCAAGTTAGAAACGAGGTTAGTGAAATCATAAATATCTTGGTAAGATTCACTCTCTTTCAAAGGTGAGACAAGGCAAGTAAAAAAAAAAAATTCACTCTCGTTCACCTCAATACCACTCCTATTTAGTCCTCCACAGGATCAACTGCTATTTTCTTGCATGGTGGTATTCACCAGGGTTTGTACTAAACCTACATCCCTTCTCACTCTGCACAGTCTTCCTGGGACTTTGATCTGTGCTATAGCTTCAGCTTCCACCTATGTATGGATTAATTAAGTCATTGAATATTTATGGAGTACATGTGTCTCAGGCAGTGTTCTAGCCACCAGGGATATAGCAGTGAACAAAATACTAAAAAGGTACCTGCCCTATGTAGCTTACATTCTAACCAGGAAATAACTATAAGTTAAAAATACATAGTATCTTAATGATAATAAAATGAGTAGGGAAGAAGAATGTGAAATTCCAAGGTGTATGTGAAAATTTAGATAGGTTAGACAGGGAAGACCTTACTGAGAAGGCAACAACAACAAAAAATGGAAGCGAGAGAGGTAGCTGGGCTGACGTCCACGGAAAGTGTTTCAGGTGACAGAACAAGTGCAAAGGACCCAAGGAATGTATGTGCCTCGTAGGTTCAAAGAAGAATGAGAAAGGATTAGAATGAATGGAGAGGAAGAGAATAGTAGAAGGTGAAAAGGAGAAACATTTCTAGTTTTCTACGTGTCATCATAAAAGAGTGTTGGATTTTGTCAAACACCTTTTTTTTTTTTTGCATCAATTGAAACAATGTAGATTTCGTTCTTCCTTTCTTTTTTCCTCTTTCTTTTTTAGTTATTTGTGTCTTCTCTATTTGTCAGTCTAACTAAATGTTTGTCAATTTTGTTGATCTTTTCAAAGAACCAATTTCTGGTTTTATTGTTTTTTTCCATTTTTCTATTCTGTATTTCATTTAGCTCCACTCTATTCTTTACTATTTCTTTCCTTCTTTCCTTTTACTAGTTTTGGATTTAGGTTTTCTTCTTTCTCTGGTTTTTCAGGGTATAAGATTTTGTTGTTGATTTGAAATAGTTGTTCTTTTTTAACGTAGGCATTTATAGCTATACATTTCCCTCTGAGCACTATTTTAGCTGCTTCCCATAAATTTCAGTATGTTGGGTTGTTTTTTTCTTCATTAATCTCAAATAATCTCAAGATATTTTCTAGTTTCTCTTGGGATTTTTTCTTTGAACACCACCCCCCTCCAAACACACACACACACACACACACACACACACACACATTCACACTGCATTAGTTAACAGTATGTTGTTTAATTTCCACATTCGTGAATTTCCTAGTTTTTCTTCTATTATTGATTTCTATCTTCATTCTATTTTTGTCAGAGAAGATATTTTGTATGATTTCAGTCTTTTCACATCTCTTGGGACTTGTTTTGTGGCCTAACATATGGTCTACCTGGGGAATGTTTCCTGTGCACTTGAGAAGAAAGTTATTCTATTGTAGGGTGGAGTGTTCTATATATGTTTGTTAGATCTAGTTGGTTTATAATGTTGTTCAAGTCCTATATTTCCTTATTGATTGTCTATCTAGATGCTCTCTTCATCATTGCAAGAGGCGTATTGATGTCTCCGCAAGTCTCCATTATTATTAGAACTATCTATTTTTCCCTTTGGTTTTATTAACATTTGCCTCCTATCTTTTGGGGCTTTGTTGTTTGTGGCATATATATATATATATATGCGCCATATATGTGTGTGTGTGTGTGTGTGTGTGGTGTTTTTTTTTTTTTTTAAGAGACAGAGCCTCCCTTGGTTTCCCAGGCTGGAGTGCAGTGCTGTGATCTTGGCTCACTGCAACCTCTGCATCCCAGGTTCAAGTGATTCTTGCGCCTCAGCCTCCTGAGTAGCTGGGACTATAAGCAACTGCCACCACACCGGGCTAATTTTTGTATTTTTAGTAGAGACAGGGTTTCACCATGTTGGCCAGGCTGGTCTCAAACTCCTGACCTCAAGTGATCCACCCACCTCAGCCTCCCAAAGTGCTGAGATTACAGGCATAAGCCACCGCATCTGGCCTGTCATATACTTATAATTGTTACATATTCTTGATGAATTTACCCCTTTATCTATATATATTGTCCTTTTTTGTTTCTTGAAACAGTTTTTAACTTAAAGTCTATTTTGTCTGAAATTAGTACAGATGGTCTTTAACTTAAAATAATTCAGCTGATGATTTTTTTTACTTTATGATAGGTTTACTGGGATGTAACCTCCTTGTAAGTCAAAGAGTGTCTAGATTTACAATGGTTCAATTTATTGGGATACAGTCCCATTATAAGTCAAGGAATATCTGTATAGCCATCTTAGCTTTCTTTTCATTAACATTTGGATAGATCTTTTTCCATCATTCAACTTACAATCTATTTGTATATTTGGATCTACAATGAATCTTTTGTAGGCAGCATATTGGATCATGCTTTTTAAATCCAGTCTGCCAATCTCTTGTTTTGGATTGGAAACTTTAATCCATTTATATTTAATATACTATTGATAAAGAGAGACTTCTACAATTTGATATTTGTTTCTCATATGTCTTTTACTTTTTAAAATTCTGCATTTTTTCATTGCTGTCTTTTGTGTTGATATTTAAAAATAATCCATTTTTATTTCTTTATTTAAAATTTTTTTCTCCTAATCCCTGTGTTGGTCAATTTTTTGTGTGTGTGTATGGTGTTTTATTTTGTTTTTTTTTGTAATGAAATGTTTTAATTTTATTCTCATTTCTTTTGTGGCTATTTTTAAGATACTTAGATATTTTCATTGTGGTTACCATGCAGGTTATATTGAACATCATAAATTTATAGCAATCCAGTTGAATTGAAACCAACTTAACTTCAATAGCATACAAAAAATTCTGTCCCAGTATGTCTTTGTCCCCCATTTATGTTGTCACAAATTATATCTTCATGCATATGTGCCCAATAACATCGATTTGTAATTGTTTTATTCATTCATCTTTTAAATCATGTAAATAATTGTCTTTTAACTCTCCTCCAAGTTTTTCTGGGCTTTTAGTTTGTTTAGTTGGTTATTTGGTTGAAGGCTGTAGTAGTCCATTTGTCTAGGGGCTTTTTCTATATATTTTTTCAAAGATTGTATTCCTTTTCATGTGTGGTCACTGGTCACTGAAGTTGCTCTTTCTTAGCTTGTGACCAACTCGTGTTTTGACAGATTTCTTTGAATGACAGAAGCTAAACAAACAAAAACATCTCTTTCAGTCTGCAGGTTGCTTCTGTTCTCTAGCTCTCCTTCAACACTTATGCAGACTTCCACCGAGCCTATGGACAAACCTGAAGTGAAAGTTTGAGGTCTTTAATGAAGCTTTGTAAATTCCTCCACATGCAAGTATGCTTTGGAGTCCCCTAATTTCCCAAAGAAACACTTTCCTTGGATTTTTTTTTTCTCTAGGCTTTAGGCAGTCTATTATATGTTGCAGCCAAAATCTCTTGCCTCAGGCATCTGCAGGGTTTTTTTGTCAGCCTTATAATGTTTATAGAGTACTGTCTGCCACTTTTCTGGCCTGGGTACATTCTGCATTAAGCAAAGCAGAGATAAATGCCTTGCATCTGTCCTTTGAATAGCCCCGAGACAGATTAGAGCAGACCTACACGATAATTTGATGTCTGCTCTGCCCTTTCTAGAAAGAGAGACCAGGATCCCACGATAGAATGTGGGCTGATGTCTTTAAGACTGCTGTCAAGCCGGGACCAGGGCAAGGAGTAGTAAAATGCCACACGGTTTGCCTATATTTTTTTCTTCCCCGTATCATATATTTTTATTGTGGTAAACTATACATAACATAAAGTTTACCATTTTAATTGTTTTCATTAATAAGTGTGCAGTTCAGTGACATGAAGCACATTCATGTTGTGCAACCATCACCCCTGTCCATCACCAGAACTTTTTTTTTTTTTTGAGCCAGAGTCTCACTGTCACACAGGCTGGAGTGCAGTGGTACGATCTCAGCTCACTGCAACCTTCGTCTCCTGGGCTCAAGAGATTCTCTGCCTCAGCCTCCCAAGTAGCTGGGACTACAGGCATGTGCCACCATGCCCGGCTAGTTTTTTTTTTTGTATTTTTCAGCAGAGAGAGGGTTTCACCATATTGGCCAGGCTGGTTGCAAACTCCTGACTTCAGATAATCCGCCTGCCTCTGCTCCCAAAGTGCTGAGATTACAGGTGTGAGCCACTATGCCTGGCCTCTCCAGAACTTTTTAATCAACCCAAACAAACTTCTTTAACAATAACTCCTCATTCTTGCCTGCCCCCATCCCTGGTAATCACTCTACAGTCAGAAGTTACCCTCTTCTTGATTCAGTGTTCAGTTGTTGCTGTGAACCTTTGGCTGTTTTCTGAAGTTCTGACAAAGTTGATTCTGACAGTTTCTGCTTGTTTTTGATATTTCTGTGAAGCTGCCTACCCTGTCATTTTGCTGACATTACTATTAATGCCAGGGTTTTTGTTTTGAGCGCCTTGGAAGACGAGAATGGCTATTAACTGAGATAAGAAAGACTGTGGGAAGAGCTAATTTGGAGAGCAGAACATCGAGGGCTCAGTTTTGGATGTACTAAATTCAAGATGCCACTAGATATCAAGAAGTCAAGTAGACAGTTAGAAAAGAGGTCTCAGGACTGAGCCTTGGGATGGTAAGAACATGGGGGTAAGGAAGATGAGGCAGAACCAGAAAAAGCTGAGAAGCAGTGGCCAGAGATTGTGGTATCTCAGAAATAGGTAAGTGTTTCTGCTGCAAAGTCAAGTAAGATGGAGACTCATGGAGTTTGCCTTGTAGAAGTCATTGGCAATCTTGGGAAAAGCAGTTTTGGTGGAGTTGGAGGAGAGAATTGGAGATCAAGAGTACAAATAATTCCACGAGTCACTGTCAAGAGGAGCAGAGAAATGGGGCAGTTGCTGGAAAGGCAAGTGGGATCAAGAATTGTTTGTTGAATCTAAGAAATTGAGATTCCTGATGGGATTGATCCAATGGAGAGGAGACAGTTTGTGATGCAGGAGACGGGAGAATTGCCGGTGCACTGTCCTTGAATAATGGGAGGGAACAGGATCTAGTAGAGGTGCTGGGTTCATTTACCAGAAGAGGAAGAAGCAGGGAGGTGGGTAGATGCATTTGTTTCAGTTTTCTGATGACTCTCAAATACACACCTGCAACTGCTCTCTTCTTTGAGCCAAAACTTACTTCCTTGGGACATCCCTGACTGGATTTCCTAAAAGAACGTCAGCCTCAAGTTGTCCTAAACCAAGATCAACCCCTTTCCTTTCAACTCACTCTCTCCGCTTGTTATTACCTGTCCATGGCATCCCATCCATGCTGAGAAGAGGAAGGGTCAGTTTTTTCAGTGAGGTGGAAGCCTCAGGAAAAAGGCAATTCCAGAGCTGAGGCTGGAAGATGAGTAATTTATCATGTGGGGAAAGGTGGGGAGGAATGAGACTGGCAAAGCATCAATGGTGGGGAGGGATGCTGAGCTTGGGTTGGGGGGTGCCTGGGGGGCAGTGAGCTCAGAGCATTCACCTAGAGTCTGTTACACTTCCAGATACCAACAAAGCATTGTCAGGGGCTGTGGAGTCTCCCATAGTTTGTTAGGCAATCCAAAGGGCTACCTGTCTGGAATTTTTCTTCCATAGCATTAGATTGTTGTCCTGCCAGAGGAACCCTGCAAGCGGCTTCCACCTCTGGACTTGTGCCAGCTGTTCCCTCACCGTGCGGTGCACTTCCCTCTGACTTCTGGCCAAACCCCCTCTCACCCATCATCTCCATGGTCACCTCTTGCGACATTTCCCCAGAGTCTTTCTCCCTTAACCTCTTCGTCTGTCTCTCATTTATGGCTTTTCCCATTTGTTATCCCAATTGTTGCTGCAGGGGTGGGGGGCTTTCCTCTGAGAGCTGAATTCATCTTCATGTCCTTAGAACAGGGCCTGTCATGGAAAGGGCATCAACAAATTTGTTGATTGACTATCCAAAAACACCCAAACCATCTTGGTCTTAGGTCTCTGCCCACAGGTGCACAAATGCTTACTAACAAGCAAATTCCAGAAATAGCCTTCTTTCAGGTTGTTTTTAGATGAGGATGTTATTGTTGTGAGGTGTGTGTGTGTCATCCATTCTGGACTCAGGAGACAGTGCCCATCTCTGCTGTCATTTGTTCTGTCACTTCAAAGTGCAGGAAAACCATGGGTGGTGATTTTAGAATCTTATTCACAACCCTCAGGGAATGAGTCACTGTTCACTGACGACTTTTCCGGATTGCTGTATTTCAAATAAATCAAGCAACAGGACATTATTGTTGTTGTTATTGGTGGTGGTGGTGTTAATTTTAACTATTTTCGATGGTAAATTTCAGAAATGGATTATACTTTCCTCAGTATGATTCTACCATCTCTTGTTTCTTCAGAATCATGATGATGAGCATAGTTATAGTTTTTCAGCTCAGCGATGAGAATACAGAGCTTTGCTGGTCTCTCTCTGGAGCAGATCTAGACCACAGCCCTAAATGTATGGTGGAGGGAGCTGAGCTGCTCCAGAAATCAGAGAGGTAAGTGAGGGAAAGAGGCAAATCCACACCCCAAGCACAGGGCCAGGGAGTCCCAGGCTTCAAGTGCACCAGAGTCCCCTGGGGATCTTGTTAAAATACGGGTTTCTATCCAGTAGACTCATTCCTCTGCGGGCTAGGATCTGAGTTCTGCAATTTTTTTTTTTTTTTTTTTTTTTTGAGACGGAGTTTTGCCCTTGTTGCTCAGGCTAGAGTGCAGTGGCACAATCTTGGCTCACCACAACCTCTACCTCCCGGTTCAAGCAATTCTCCCACCTCAGCCTCCCAAGTAGCTGGGATTACAGGCATGCACTGCCATACCCGGCTAATTTTGTATTTTTAGTAGAGACGGGGTTTCTTAATGTTGTTCAGGTTGGCAGATCACCTCAGTGATCTGCCCGTCTCAGCCTCCCAAAGTGCTGGGATTACAGGCATGAGCCACCACACCTGGCCTGAGTTCTTCATTTTTAACAAGACCCTGGGCGATGCTGGTGCAGCCATAGACCACACTTTTCGTATCAAATCTTTGCATATCAAGTTGACCTCCCAGAGGTTTTCTTGTGATCTTGGGTGGATTTTACTGGGAAGCTTATCTTTCTCTGGGGCTTCTTACACATACCAGGTGGCCTCTGGTGGTAATAATTCCTCTAAAGTTTACAAAGTGGTCTCACATTCCCTATTTCTCTTCATTCTCACAATAGTCCCGGGAGGTAAGTTAGCAGCCTTTTACTGACTGGGACACCAATTCCTGACATCACATGGTTCCCAGGAAGCAGAGCCAGGGCTTGTGGCTCCATGTCCAGTGCACTTCTCACCCCTTTCTGCTGCCTCCCCTCGTGTCTGTGCTCTGTGCTGTGTACAGCCTTGTGGGCTCTCCACGCTGTGGGAGTGCTGTGGGGAAATAGTTGCATGTGTACACACGTGTGCATGCCTGTGTTGAAAGGAAAGGCTGATCAGCAACATCTGTAGCACATGGGGCCTGTGCAGTCTCACTTGGGACACCCTGGCAAAGACCGACATTTCCTCTCTGCTCCATCTCCCTGCACCAAAGAAGCCCTGGCGTCATATTGTGTGAGTGAAATACTGTCACAAGCAGCAGTGGTCCCTGCAGCATGTGCTGAGATGCTGTTGCTGCCCCACCTTCACCCCTTCTCATTTGGGGGCAGGCTGGCTGGATTTGACCTGCCAGCACCTGCTTCTCTGCCTGATGCCTTTCTCTGGCCACTGCGGCTACTTTGCCCTGTACAAGGTACTGAAGTGCTGGGAAGTTAATTCCCCTCAGTCAACCCAGGGCTAAGGGAAGCTGATGTAAAATAGCCCAGCTCTCCTAAGTTAAGATAGCTCTGTGGCATTTTACCCCATCAAGCCTCAGTTACTCACCATGGTGACTTGCTTGATAATGTCTCACTTCCCCACTCCCATAATAGTAGTTTCTGGGATCCTTTCCTAAAGGAATAACTTGCACTCAACTCCCTGCTTCAGGGTCTTCAGGAGGAACCCAAATTCTCCCAGCCACTATCTGTACTGACTTCCGTCCGACCCGACTTTCCTCCCACCACAGTGGAGAAGCATTCCAGTTCCTGGTGAGGTCAGACCCTTTACGAGGGACCCGGATTGCATCCTTCTCAGGATTTCCCTCTTGATATGATTTCCCTTCTCTGCGGCATCAGCTTTCCTTCTTCCTCTCGCTTCCCTCCAGTCTCACTTTTCCCCTCCTCCTCTGTCTCCCTCACCTCTAGAACACGCCAACCTAGAAACAGGCCTCAAGGTGACCCCTCAGGCCATGCTCTTCTGATTCTGGTCAATATGGAGCAATAGTGACTGGATTTTCTCATGCGCCTAAAACAGCCGTAACAACAACAGCCGTGCTATATGACACTGTGGTTTTCAAGACACTGGGCATCAAGCAACAGCAGCCAGAAGAGGGGAGAGAAGCAGGGTAAAGAAATTCTATGATTGCCCCAGCACAGGAGGGAGTTTCTAGGCCATAACATAGGGAAGAGAACCGAGGTAGAGCCTGGTGAACTCCCTGAATTGACAAAACTGGACTAGAGTCCAGAGAGACCAAGGTAGTTAGAATGCCCAGGGCTAAGTAGTCAAGGAGAGAGCTTCATGAGAGAGAACTCCTGAGATTTGCAGTGATCTGTGCATGCCTGTGAAGAAACGTCCAAGGATAAGGGAAGCACCACCAGAACTAGAGGAAATCGTAGCTAGTGTTCACACAGAGCTGGAATAGTGCCTGTTCCCTCCGGTCGGTCTGGAAGCCCTTGTGCTTCATGAGACAGTGAGTATAGTTCTCAGAAGGGTTTTGCCTCAGTAGTGGAGAACAGTAAGCCCTAGATTAACTGCTGCTCTCGTCCTTCCTAACAAATCTTAAAAGAAATACCAAAATGATCAAATTTTTTCCAGGAAACTTCACTACATCTCAGAACAAAGTTCAAGAATATTTATAGAAACACAAAAATGTCCCATACTCAGCAAGGTAATATTCACAATTACTATCATCAAATAAAAATTAACAGGCTTGCAAATCAATCAAAACTGGCCCAGGACTGATGCAGATATAAAAACAAGCAGGCAAGAACATTAACACAGTTATTATAGCTGCATTATATATGTTCAAAAGTGAAGTGGAGACATGGAAGATGTAAAAAAAGACTCAGATCAAATTTCTAGAGATGAAATCTCTAGACTTAATTGACTGAAGTGTACTTCCTCCACTGAAGTCTTGAACTCCTCAAAGTCATCCATGAGGACTGGAACCCACTTCTTCCAAACTCCTGTTAATGTTGACATTTCGACTTCCTACCATGGATCGCGAATGTTTTGAATGGCATCTAGAATAGGGATCCTTTCAGGAAGGTTTTTAATTGACTTTGCCCAGATCCATCACAGGACTCACTATCTGTGGCAGCTATTACACTCTTACAAAATGTATTTCTCACATAATAAGACTTGAAATTACTCCTTGTTTTATGGACTGTAGAACGGATGTTGCATTAGTAGGCATGAAAACAATGTTAATCTTGTACATCTCCATAAGAGCTCTTGGGTGACTAGGTGCACTGTCAATGAATAGTAATATTTTGAAAGGAATCTTTTTTTTCTCAGCAGTAGGTCTCAATAGTGGGCTTAAAACATTTAGTGAGCCATGCTGTATACAGGTGTGCTGTCGTCCAGGCTTTGTTGTGCCACTGATAGAGCACAGGCAGAGTAGATTTAGCATCATTCTTAAGAGCCTTAGGGTTTCCAGAATTGCAATGAGCATTCGCTTCCACTTAAAATCAACAAGTGCATTAGTCCCTAACAAGAGAGTCAGCCTGTCCTTTGAAGCGTTGAAGCCACACACTGACTTCTCTTCTCTAGCTATGAAAGTTCTAAATTACATTTCCTTTCATCAGAAGGCTGTATTGTCTACACTGAAAATCTGGTGTTTAGTGTAGCCACCTTCAACAACGATCTCAGTTAGATCTACTGGATAGCTTGCTGCAGTTTCGCCAACATCACTTGCTTCTTCACCTTGCACTTTTATGTCCCATAGATGACTTCTTTCCTCAAACCTCATGAACCAACCTCTGCTAGCTTTGGACTTTTCTTCTATAGCTTCCTTAACTCTCTCAGCCTTCATAGAATTGAAGAGAGTTAGGCCTTGATCTGGATTAGGTTTTAGATTAAGGGAATGTTGTGGCTGGTTTGATCTTTTATCCAGACTGCTGAAACTTTCTCTGCATTAGCAATAAGGCTGTTTTGCTTTCTTATTACTTGCGTGTTCACTGGAATAGCATGTTTAATATCCTTCCAGAAATTTTCCTTTGCAGTCACCACTTGGCTAACTGGTGCAAGAGACCTAGCTTTCAGCCTGCATCAGCTTTGAGCATGCCTTCCTCACTAAGCTTAATCATTTCTAGTTTCGACTTAAATTGAAAAAGAAATGCAACTCTTCCTTTCACTTGAACACTTACAGGCCACTAATGGGTTATTAATTGGCCTAATTTCAATATTGTTGTGTCTCTGGGAACAGGGAGACTGGAAGAAAGGGAGAGAGATGGGGAAATGGCCAGTTAGCAGAGCAGTCAGAACACATGCATTTATTAAGTTAGCTGTCGTATGGGTATGCTTTATGGCAGTCTAAAATAATTACAGTAGTAGTATCAAAGATCACTTATCACAAGTTAACATAACACACATAATAATAATGAAAAAGTTTGAAACATTGGGAGAGTTATCAAAATGTGACACAGGAACACAATGTTAGCATGTGCCGATGGAAAAATGGCCCCCGTTGCTTGATGCGGGGTTGCCATGAGCTTCAACTTGCAAAAAAGGAAATAACTGAAGTGCAATAAAGCAAAGCCCAACAAAATCAACAAAATGAGGTGTGCCTATACTAGAAGTTTATGTCCACTGAAAATAACTTCCAAAAATGAAGGCAGTAATTTCGATAATACACTAAGGTTACACAGAAGTTGTAATTAGAGAGGCTGGATGAGCATCCATGGGAACAAAGAAGAGATAAATCAAATGGCATGATGATAGATTTAAGCCTAATCATATGAACAGTTCATCCCGCAACTGAAAGGCATAGATTCTTAGATTGGATGCTACCTATAAGAAACACACTTTAAAAATGGACACAAATAGATTAAAAGTAAATGTATTAAAATATATTCCATGCTATCAAAAATACAAAGAAAGTTGGAGTGACTATATAAATGTCAAATAAACTAGATTTCAGAGCAAATAATATTCTCAGGCATAAAGAACATTATTTCATAATGAGAAAGTGTCAGTTTATCAAGGGGACATGATACGAAAAGCATATGCATGGATAACAATTTAAAACTATGTTAGAGAAAAGTTGATAGGACTGCATGGAGGAAATAGAAGAATTTGTAGTTCAAAATCTTCTCATCTAGACATTTCAGGCCCAGATGGATTCACTGGCAAATCCTACCAGACATGTGAGAAAGAAATAATGCAAATTATATGCAAATTCTTACAGAAAGTGAAATAGAAGGAAATTCTTCCCAACTCATTTATATGAAGACAGTACTTGCTTGATACCAAAATCGGACAAAAACAGCACAAGAAAACCACAATCTAATACATCTCATAAGCATAGATGCAAAAATTCT
Source organism: Sapajus apella (assembly GCF_009761245.1). Classification (NCBI taxonomy): domain Eukaryota; kingdom Metazoa; phylum Chordata; class Mammalia; order Primates; family Cebidae; genus Sapajus; species Sapajus apella. The sequence continues at coordinate 5,343,270 of NW_022437046.1, forward strand.
AAACAAAACTTAGCAAACCAAATATAACTGTTAAAGGATAATACATCATGACCAAGAGGAGCTCATACCAAGAATGCAAGGGTTAGCTTAACATTTGAAAACTAATTAATGCAATTAACAAATTTTTTAAACATGATTTTTTTGAATACATGCAGAAAGAAAATATTTGACAAAATTTAGCATGTTCTCAATAAAAGCTCTGAACAGACTACAAACAAAAGGAAATTCCCTATACCTGATAAAGGGCATCTACAAAAACAAAACAAAGAAACAAAAACTACAGTTAGTATCATACTCAATGGTAAAAGATTAAATGCTTTCCTCCTAACATCAGGAACAAATCAAGAATATTTGCTTTTGCCACTTCTACTCAACATTGTACTGGAAGTTCTAGCCAGTGTAATAAAGCAAGAAAAAAAAGTAAAATGCATTCAGATTGAAAACGAAGAGGTCAAACTGTCTTTATTCTCTATGACATAGTAATCTAAGTAGAAAATTATAAAACTGGCCGGGGGCGGTGGCTCACGCCTATAATCCCAGCACTTTGAGAGGCTGAGGCGTGTGGATCACTAGGTAAAGAGATGGAGACCATTCTGGCCAACATGGTGAAACCCCATCTCTATTAAAAATACAAAAATTAGCCTGCCATGGTGGCACAGCCTGTAGTCCCAGCTACTTGGGAGGCTGAGGTAGGAGAATTGCTTGAACCCAGGAGGTGGAGGTTGCGGTGAGCCGAGATCGCGCCATTGCACTCCAGCCTGGGTAACAAGAGCGAAACTCCATCTAAAGAAAAAGAAAATTATAAAACTACAAAACTACAAAAATTATAACATATAATATATATGAGTTTATCCAGGTTGTGGAATACAAGGTCAATATACAAAAATCAGTTGTTCTTTTCAACAAATGGTGCCAGGACAACAGGATATTTACATGCAAAAGAATGAAATGGGACCATTGCCTTGCATCATATACAAAATTAACTCAAAGTGAATCAAAGGCCTATATGTAATAGCTAAAACTATGAAACCCTTAAAAGAAAACATAGGTATGAATACCGGTGACTTTGAATTAGGCAATGGTGTCTTATGAACGTCACCAAAAACACAGTCTGAAAGGAAGAATTTAATGAATTTGACTTCAGCAAAATTTAAAACTTTTGTGCATCAAAGGTTACTATCAACAAAGTGAAAAGGCATACACAGAAGAGGAGAAAGTATCTGTAAATCTTTATCTGATAAAATTACAGTATTCAAAATATATAAAGAACTCTTAGAACTCAACAATAAAAAGATAACTCAATTAAAAATGGGTAAAAGATCTAAATAGGCATCTCTCCAAAGATGATATACAGATGGCCAATAAATACATGAAAATATGTGTACCATCATTAACCATCAAGGAAACGCAACTCAAAGCTACTGTGATATGCAACATAAGGATGGCAATCCTTGTCATCATCATCATCATCACCATCATCATAAAAGCTTGTTGAGGACAGGGTTTCTTTTCTTTCCCTTGCTGTACCCACAGTTCATAGAACGCTTCCTAGCACATGATTGTTGACTAAAACAGAGCCGTCCAAGCCAGAGAGAATTACCAGAGGTATTCAATGAGGGTTGAAATAGTAGCAGCAGGGAGCTAGGTATGAAGGTTAGCAGGAGTCATGTTAGTTAGTTAGTTAGTTAGAAGGTCATGCCTAAGTTAAACCAACATTGCCTCCTGCAGCAGTGGAACTGGAGGAGGGCAGACTGGCTGCTCTCTGAAGATCAGCAGGCTAAAATGTTTAGAAAGAGGCTTTGTGGTAGGAATGAATGCTTTTGCACTCTTATTTAATAATTTTTTAAATTAATATACACAGAATAGTGTGTAAAACATATGTGCAGTTTAAAGAACAGCTATAAATCAAATATCCATCTCACCACCACCAAAGTTAAGAAATAGGACATGAGGCTGGGCGCGGTGACCCACACCTGTAATCCCAGCACTTTGAGGGCTGAGGTGGGCGGCTCTCCTGAGATGAGTTCAAGACCAGTCTGGCCAATATGGTGAACCCCGTCTCCACTAAAAATACAAAAATTAGACAGATGTGGTGGTGCACACCTGTAGTCTCAGCTGCTCAGGAGGCTGAGGAAGGACAATTGCTGAACCCCGGAGGTGGAGGTTTTAGTGAGCACTCCTTGGTCACATTCATCCTGTCTTCTAATACAAAACCACTCTCTTGATTTTTGTTATAATCGTCCCTTGCTTCAAAACATAGTTTACCATCTACTTCTGTACACTTAGATAATATCTTATTCAGTTTTTAAACTTTACATAAATGGAGTTATACTGAATGCATTCTTCCATGATTTGCTTTTTTTCCTCTTAATATTATGTTCTCAAGATACTTTTGTGTTGATGGATGTGGTTGTTTACTACTGCTGTTGTGTAGTATTCTACTGAGTGGATATAACACAATTTATTTTCCAGTCTACTACTACAGATGAATGATTTCCGCCGGGCGCGGTGGCTCAAGCCTGTAATCCCAGCACTTTGGGAGGCCGAGGCAGGTGGATCAGGAGGTCAAGAGATCGAGACCATCCTGGTCAACATGGTGAAACCCCGTCTCTACTAAAACTACAAAAAAAATTAGCTGGGCATGGTGGCGCATGCCTGTAGTCCCAGCTACTCAGGAGGCTGAGGCAGGAGAATTGCTTGAACCCAGGAGGCGGAGGTTGCAGTGAGCCGAGATCGCGCCATTGCACTCCAGCCTGGGTAACAAGAGCGAAACTCTGTCTCCAAAAAAAAAAAAAAAAAAAAAGAGGTCTCCAGATGAATGATTTCCAGGTTTTTTTTTTTTGCTATTATGAAAATAATCCTAAAAATATTTTGTACATATGTAAGTTTTGCCAGTCAGCATTATATATATATGATATATAATATATACAAAAATTTCTTAATTTTGATGAAGTCAAAAAATTTATTTTCAAAAAATAAATGAAATTTTAGCATAGTTTTAAATGTAGAGAAAAGTTGCCAGAATGGTATGGGAAGCCCTATATACCCCTCAACCAGTTTCTCCTATTGTTAAAATCTTTACATTACTATATTTGTCACAACTGAGAAAGCAACTTTGGTACATTACCCATTAACCAAACTGAACACTTTATTTGGACTTTACTAATTTTTCGACGAATGTTTTTCTTTTCTTTCTTCTAGTCCAGGATCCCCTCCACTATGCCACATTTCATATAGTCATCATGTCTCCTTAATCTTCTCTTGTCTGTGACAGTTTCTCAGTCTTTTCTAGTTTTTCATGACCGTGACAGTTTTGAGGAGTACTTGTCAGGTATTTTGAAGATTGTCTCTCATTTGAGTTGTCTGACGTTTTCCCCATGGTTAGACTTGGATTATGGGTTTGGGGAAAGAATACCACAGAAGTAAAGGTCTCTTCTCATCATATCGTATCAAGGGGACACACTACCAACATGACTTATCAATGATGGTGTTAATCCTCATCATCTGGCCAAGCTAGTGCTTGCCAGGTTTTTCCACTATAAAGTCGCTCTCCCTCCACCCTTTCCATACCCTGCTCTTTGGAAGAAAATTACTAAGCATACTCCACACTCAAGGTGGAAAAAGATTATGCTCCACCTTCTGGAGGGAGTAAGTATCTATGTAAATAATTTACAGTTCTGTGTAAACTGCCAAAGTGTCTTTTAAAGTAGCTATACTATTTTGCATTCCCACTAGCAATGAATGAGAGCTCCTGTTCTTCTGCATCCTCATTGGTATTTGTTATTGTCAGGTTTCTGGATTTCAGCCATTCTAATAAGCACATAGTGGAATCTCATTGTTGTTTTAATTTGCATTCCGCTAATGAAAAATAATTTTGAGTGTAGTAGTATTTTTAATTTCCCTTTTTCTAATTATTTTTGTGGTTGAGTTTATTTTTGTGTATTTACTGGCCAACTGATTTTTCTTGTCATGAAGTGCCTGTTCAAGATTTTGCCTGCTTCTTATCTTGTTCTTACTGTTTCTTATAACTTCTTTATGCATTCTGGGTATTGGTTTTTTCTGATGATATGTATCACAAATATTTTCCCTTCCTCTATGGCTTTTTACTCTTTACAAGGCCTTTTGATGAACAGGAAACTTGTCTTTGAACTAGTGCATTTGCTCTATTTACATTTAATTTAAACACAGATATATTAGATTTATATCTATCACTTATTTTGTGCTTTCTGTTTATTCCATCTGTCTTATTTCTTTTTCTCCCCTTTCTCTCCTTCATTGACTTATTTGGTATCATTCAGTTTTTCCCTCTACTGCTTTGAAAGACATACACTCTGTTTTAATTTTCTTAGTATTTTCCTTAGAAATTAAAAGATCATCATCAATTTACCAAATCTAATGTAGTGAATAGCTTTACCTTCCCCTTGAGCAATAAAAGGACCTTCAAAGACATTTATCTTCTTCCAGTCCTAAATTACATGCTATTGTTATTGTGTATTTTAACATTGTCTTTTTAAAAAACTTTCTCTCACAGTGTAATATACTGCAGAAATTTGTACATAGAAAAATGCTGATCCGATGAACTTTAAAAACTGAACACATCCATGTTACCAGCACTCAGATCAAGAAAGATAACATCGATTCCCTGAACGTTCCTTTTCAGTCATTACCATGACCTGCCAAATGGTAACCACTATCATGTCTTCTAACAACCTAAAGTAGTTTTGCCTGCTTTTGTACCTTTTAAAAAAGGAATCATATGATATGTATCTACTTGTATCTGGCTTCTTTTGCTCAACACTATGTTTGTGAGGTTTACACAGATGGTTACTGTCATTGTGATTTTGGTTATTGCCTTGATTGAAGCTAGTTTGATATTAATATGGCCACTTCAGCTGTCTTTTTTTTCTTTTAAATTTTTTCTTCTTTTTTTGAATTTTCTTTCTCTGGTCTTTGATTCAGGATTCAGCTTTCTTTTGATTAATGTTTTAATAGTATATTATTTACCATTCCTTTACATTTTTTTCTTTTTTTGAGACAGGGCCACCCAGGCTGGAGTGCAGTGGCACGATCACAGCTCACTGCAGCCTCAGTCTCCCCAGGCTCAGACGGTACTCCCACATCAGCCTCTCAGCTAGCTGGGACTACAGGCATGTGTCATCGTGCCCGTATTTTTTTGCTAGAGACAGGGTTTCACCATGTTTCCCAGGCTGGTCTTGAACTCCTGGGCTCAAACAACCCTTCCACCTCATTCTCCCAAAGTGCTGGAATTACAAGTGTGAGCCACCCTGTCTGGCCCATTCATTTACTTTTTTTTTCTTTTTTTTTTTTTGAGACGGAGTCTCACTCTGTTGCCCAGGCTGGAGTGCAGTGGCACGATCCTGGCTCACTGCAACCTCAGCCTCCCAGGTTCAAGCAATTCTCCTGCCTTAGCTTCCTAAGTAGTTGGGATTACAGGTGCTGGCCACCATGCCTGGCTAGAGATGGGGTTTCACTATGTTGCCCAGGCCGGTCTTGAATGCCTGACCTCGAGTGACCCTCCCGCCTCAGCCTCCCAAAGTGCTGGGATTACAGGCATGAGCCACGGCGCCCGGCTCTGTTTGCTTACTTTGAACCTACCTCTATCTTTCCATTTAAAATGGATTTCTTGTAGATGACAAGTAGTGTGTCTTGTTTTTTTCTCTAATCTGACAATCTTTTTTAACTGGTGTGTTTAGACTATCTATATTTAATGTAATTATTAATAGAGCTGAATTTAACCACTTTGCTAGCATTTTTCTGTTTGTTCCATCTTTGTTCCACTTTTCTTCCTTTTTCTGCCTTCATTTGGATGGAATATTTCTTAAATTCCATTTTAACACCAGTATTGTCTTATTACTCATACCTTTTTAAATTGGAGGTGTTTCCTAGAGTTTAAAATATGCATCTTTAACTTGTCACAATCTACCTTCAAATAATATACATGCATAATAGTACACGCCTTCACATAGGTTTTGACGTTTTACAAGAACAATATACTTTCAATTCCTCCTGACCATTTTTTGTGTTATTGTTGTCACACATTTTACCTTTATATAAACTATAAAACCCAAAATATAATGTTATATTTTTGCTTTAGACAGTCAGTTTTCTTTCAGAGCAATTAGAAGTAAAAAAAAAAAAAAAAGATCTTTCCATTTACCTTCATCTAAAAAAATTTCTAGAGCTACTCATTTTTTTGTATATATCTAAATTTTATCTGGCATCATATTCCTTCTCCCTGAACTTTAACATTTCTTGCAGCTCAGGTCTTTTGGCAATGATGTCTCTCAGCTCTTATCTGAAAATATCTTTATTTTGCCTTTGCTTTGGGAGGATCACTTTTACTGGAAACATATTTTTAGGTAACAGTTCTTGTTATTGTTTTCTCTTTCAGTACTTTGAAGATGTCACCTAACTGACTTCTGGTCTGTGTAATTACTTATGAGAATTCTTCCACAGCTCTGATCTTTGTTCCTCTCTAAGCAATGTACCTTCTTTTTTTCCTCCGGGGTCTTCAAGATCTTCTCTTTTTTGTTTCTCTATTTTGTTTCTGAGGGTGAAATATCTAGATTTTCTGGTTTGTTTTTGCTTTTTTTTTGTTATTTGTTCTTCTTGGGGTTCTCTTAGCTTCTTGGATCTGTGGTTTGCTGTATATGTTTTTCATTATTTTTGGAAAATTCCCAGTCATTATCTACTTAATATGTCTTGTGTCCCATTCTCTCTCTCCTCCTTCTTGGGGTCCAATTCAACTTATTTAGACATTTAGACTGCTTGATATTGTCTGACAGCTTGTGCATTCCCTGTTCTGTTTTACTGTTGTTGTTGTTTTATTTTGTTTTCACTCTTGTTTTCTTTAGTTTGGGTAATTTCTATTTACTAATCTCCAAATCTATTGACTCATTCCTCAGTTGTCTGGAGTCTTCTGACAAGCCACTGAAGGATTTTTCATCTCCAGTAGGGTGATTATATTGTCCACTTTCTCGATGAGATTCTATAACTTTTAACTCTTATTTGGTTTAAAGTCCCCTTATGATAGTTCCAACATCTGAATCACCTCTGCATCTGGCTTTACCGATTACCTTGTCTCTGGACAATGGGTTGTTTGTTTCTTGCTTTTTTTTGGCGTGTTTTTATTTTGAATCGAATGTCAGATATTGTAGAGCAGTAGACACTGAGTTAAATAGTTTTTACACGTGGAAATAGGTATGGCTCCTGTTCTGTCAGATCGTTAGTGTGTGGAGTTGAGTCAATCTAGTCAGGAGTTGAGTTGGGTTTGGGTTTTGTTGTTACTATGGTTATTTCAGTTTGTTTCAGGCTTCACATTCTTCTAGAATTGCCTCAAGTTTAGGACTGGAACTGGGATGCTGAAGGATTTTTCTCAGTGATCTCAGGCTTCAGCCATCTCTGTACTCCTGAACCACACAAGGGCTTCCTCTCCACATTCTTGCTTTTCTCACAGTAGCAGACTCATCATGCTTGTTAGAAATGCTTGCCAGGCTCATAGTGGGGACACGGAGGCGTTCTCTTTGTTCTGTCCCAGTCCCAGTGTTAGGCAGGCCGTGTGTGCTTGGGTCTTGGTGGGGAGAAGGAGGTTTGCTCAGGATCCCTGCCCCTCCTCCCAGTGGAAGCTGAAGTTTGCCCCATATCTGTGCTGAGTCTGTACTGGACAGGGTTTCCTGCCTTCTTCCATTGGTAAGAAATCTCTAGAGGTATTGGTTTAGGATTCTAGGCCTAGAACAGTTTCTTTGTCTTCTATCCTTCACCCATCAGTAATGGGATCTTGCCTGTGCCCATGCCCTTGAGGGTAACCGGGTTTTCTACCTCTCCCCTCATACATTAGGGTTTTTTCCATATGAGAGCAGGGTTTGGGCAGGGAGTCAGGGCTGTGTCTTTGCTGTAGTCATTACTGAACTCCCTGCACATATGCACCACCCAAGGCTGCCTCTCCAATCGCTCACACTTTCCCCAGTCTTGCTCATCAGTACCTGGTGGAAGCTCAAGGGAAAGGCCGGAGAGTACACTAAAACTTGCCTCTGGGCTCTAGCTAGCCAACACCTGGCTTTTAGCCATTGTTAAACTTTTAACTTTTTTTCTCTACTAGTATGGCAGTCAGTGCCTCTTCCTATGTCCTATCACAAGCGACCCAATCCCTGGGTCTCATCTCTCCTTGGAGGTGCCTGTCCCCCTTGGAATTCAGGGTGTTTGGTTGTCCTCTCACCTCAGATCTCTGATGGATTTAAGAAAAGTTATGATTTGTAGTTTACCTGGCTTTTCCTTGCTGGGATGGAAATAATGCTTTTCTAGCTATTTATATATTGGGTGGTAGCAGAACCTCCCTCCTATATTATTTCATTTATTTTTATTTTATTTTATTATTTTTTAAGAGATGGGGGTCTCACTATGTTGCCCAGGCTGGTCTTCAACTCCTGGGCTCAAGCAATCCTCCCGACTCTGCTTCTGGAGTAGCTAAAACTACAGATGTGTGCCACCATGCCTGACGTTCCCTCCTGTGTTCTTTGTTTTGAGATGGAGTCTCGCTCTGTCAGTCAGCCTGGAGAGCAGTGGTGTGATCTCAGCTCACTGCAACCTCTGCCTCCCAGGTTCAAGCAATTCTCCTGCCTCAGCCTCTTGAGTAGCTGGGATTACAGGCACCCGCCACCAGGCCCAGCTAATTTTTGTATTTTTAGCAGAGACAGGGTTTTGCCATATTGGCCAGGCTGGTCTCGAACTCCTGACCTCAGGTGATCCACCTGCCTTGGCCTCCCAAAGTGCTAGGATTACAGGTGTGAGCCAGCACACCTGGCCCCTCCTATATTCTTAAGAAAGCAAACAGGCTTCACCTCTTTTTCCAAGTCCTTCTTCCCTACTGCCCTCTGATCTTGTTCCTCAATTCTCAATTCTTTTCTTCCCCAAAAGATCCTATCTAGCCTCGTGAGGCTCTCCATAAAGGGCAAGGATGGGAAAGGGAGAGAAGAAAAAGGGCAGAGATGTGCTTGTTTGCAGGAGTTAGTTAGGAAAAGCCTTGAATTGTCATACATTAATAATTCCTATCCTGTCACACCTGTAAATAATAGTGGTAACTGGGATGAGACACAGGTCACTAACAAGGCTTGTCCTCCCCCAGCCAGTCCTATGAGAGACCCTGCAGTCTTCCCCTTTAATTTCTCTATTGCTGGATGAGAGTCCAGGCGAATTCACATGATAAAGTAGTGGAGTTGAGAGGAGCAGAGCAGGGGAGGTGATGAGAAGTTGCTGAATAGCTTGGGGTGGGGTTTCAGGGAGTCTGAGGACAGAGGAGCCAAATCAGGCCTAGGACAGAAGTAGACAGGAGGAGAAAGTGGACTCAGTGCTGCATGGACTGCACATTTATTTTATTTATTATTATTTTTGAGACGGACTCTCGCTCTGTCACCTAGGCTGGAGTGCAGTGGCGCAATATTGGTTCACTGCAACTTTCACCTCTGGGTTCAAGTAATTTTCCTGCCTCAGACTCCCGAGTAACTGGGATTACAGTTGCCCACCACCACACCAAGCTAATTTTTTAATTTTTAATAAAGACTGGATTTTACCGTGTTGGCCAGGCTGGTCTCAAACTCCTGACCTTAGGTGATCTGCCCATTTTGGCCTCCCAAAGTGCTGGGATTACAGGTGTGAGCCACTGCGTGCGGCATGGACTGCATATTTAGATTCGTTTTTCTCTTGGAGAGAATCAGGCGAAGAATGGAGTCTTCCTGGCCTTATCTGTGTAGGGGTGTTTCTTAAACAGGTGCAACTCGGAGACTGAACCAGGAGTGTCTCAGCTTCCATAAGGGTTTCACTGCAGGCTCCCTAGATTTGTGCCAGAAGTGTGTTAAGTACTTTACAGATGAAGAAACTGGGGGTCAGAGATGATGGCTGACTTGTCCCCAGTCACAGCTAATAAGTGACAGAGCTTGGACAAAAATCTAGCCAGATCTGACATTCTAGCCTGAGGTCTTTCAGACAGCTCTTCCCAGGGCAGCCACTGACCACCTGGCTCATTCCTGCCCCTCATCCTCCTTGTCCCAGTATGCAGTGGTAGGCCTTCCCCGGGGGCCTGGCTGAGCCCACACCCTATCCAGCCCCTCCATCAGCCTCTAGAGACAGCCTTCCCGACACTCCGCAGACAGCCAGGCCCCAGGGCGTGCAGCCAAGCGGAACCTCTCTGGGTGCCCCCAGCCTGAGCTCTGGGTGTGCTGCTCCCAGTCACAGCCCAGGAATGTGAGCATCCAAGCATCAGCTGCAGACGTGCTTGCTGGCTGTCAGCCGAGCCAGGGCCCCTGAAAACTGACAGGAGCTGAAAGAACCATTAGACAGGAAAGCTGGATTGAGGGGGCAAATTTTGGATCACCTGAACTGTACATGGCAATGCAAAGCAGCCGAAGCTGGCAACATTGGGTCGGCCACTGCCTGATGAGCCTCAGTTTCCCCATCTGTAGAAAGTGGATGATATCTCTTGGCCCACGTGCCTCACTAGGCAGTTGTGAGAAAATAAATGTGATTAATTCCATCACCTGATTATAGTCCCCATCCCAACCCATCTCAACCACCCACAGGGGAAACTGAGGCTCCTAGAGCACAGATGATACCTCGAGTTGGTAATAGGGCCAGGACCGGACTTCAGGCCCCTGTCTACCCCAGTTTTGGCCCCTTTCTGTGCCAAACATACCTGGGGGTGGTGGGTGGGGGTGGTGACTTCCTGAAAGGTGGCCAGGATAGGGTGGAACTAGTCCAAGGACCCCTGGGTGGGCCAGGAATCTGGGCGTCCAGGCTCAGCTCTCACTGACTCAGTGTCGGACCCCGGCTAGAAGATCTCTCCTCTCAGAGCCTTGGCTTCTTTATTGCAAAACGGAGAAATTGCCACAACAGTGCTTGTCAGACTTAGATGTGCTCATGGAACACTGGGCCCTTGTTAATTCACAGATTCTGAGTCAGCAGGTCTGAGAGTCTGCATTTCTAACTAGCTTCCAGGATCTGATGCTGCTGGCCCTGGGGCCACATGTAAGAGCTAGGGCCTGGAGGAGCCCTGAAGACTTCCATGTCGGACATTCCTAAACTACCAAGGCTCCAGATGCCCCCCTCCCGTCATCCCAGCCCCCAGGGGGCTGTCGTGAAACTCCTCCCTTCCCCTCGACCCTCCCCTTCATCTGCACCTGCCTCACCTTCAGGGATCAAGAAGTCTCCTCCTTCCTCCCCTTGGGACCTGCCCCTCTCCTAGCCCTTAATGGGAGACAGAACTCCATCCCTGTTGAGGACGTGGAGAGCTCAGACCTCTGGCTGGAGGCTTCGAGAGCAGAACTCCTGTGAACTTTCTCATCCAGGGTCTTGCTGACTCTGTGGCTTCCCCGCCGCCCCTCCTGCCATGCCCGCCCAACCTCAGCAGCTGCTGGAGGAGTTGCGTATGCCATCAGGGTTATGTAAAGAAAAGAGGGTGTGTGTTGGTAAGGAAGGAAGAAGCCAACGTTTATTAAGGTCTTACTGTGTGGCAGGCACATTCGCAAGCGTCGCTTCCGGCCAGCCCGTGGCCCTGGGAGGGGCACTCACATTGAGTCGTCATTGTGGGGATGAAACATGGTGCAGCCGTGGAGACTCCTGAGGGACGACGTGTCAGCAGTGTGAGGAGGGGACAGAGGCCAGCCTGGTTTCCCGGCACAAAGAAAGGGGAGGCAGGGGGCAGGGAGCGTCCGGCTCAGGGACGGGGCAGGGGGCGCCTACAGGTCATGGGTGGAGTTTGGATTTTCTTTCTGGGACAGGGGGAAGCAGGTTAAAGGACCGGGCAAGTTTGAAACAGGATCAAATGAACTCCCCAGAAGTATGGTGTGGCCGTTGAGTGGAGATGGGGGCCACAGGAACCTCCAGGGAGGTTCCTTCCACTCGTGGGACCTTCAGGGGACAGGCTGTGCTGCAGTCCTGCCATTTGTCTACACCCGAAATATCTCCACAGCGCCTTCTTACCACCATGTGGATTCCCTGTAAAATCCCCAGGAGGGGGCAGCACAGGCCTCAGTCTCCCCTTTGGGAGAGAGTTCCAGGGAACACCGAAGGCTTCCCCACGACCACCCCGGGGCGAGTCACTGGGCCGGGATTGGAACCCGGACTCCAGACTCCGTAGGCGGTGCTGCTGCCAGGACACTGGGTCCTGGGAGGGAAGAGGCCGGAAGGCCAGGGCCCAGCCCGGGTCAGCGGGCGCCCATCACCCGAGCATTGCCCGCCTGGCCCGGCTCAAAATAGCTTTCCAGACTCAAGGAAATATTTCATCCCACTCTGTTTTCCCACACACAAAAAATAAACATCCCCAAATCTCAATGGGGCCAGACTCCGAAGACGGGTGAGAGGGAACAAGACCGTGGCTGGCTGCCCGCTGAGAAGTCCGGTTTTTGTCCTTTTAGTTCCTTTCTTGGGGTCAAGACTTTGCTTCCTGGTGTGAGTGTGGAGACTCCCACTGCTCTCCCAGTGGGGACGGGCTTTCCCTTGGCGTTAGGCTGCGCTTTCCCAGGGGTCACACACCTTAGACATTGTGGTGCGGATGGGACAACTGCAGGGACCATCCATGGAGGGCTGGAGAAGCATGTGACACAGCTCCGCCCTTGAGCTTACATGCACCGGGGAGGCATGGCTGCGCTTCCTCTCTCCTTCAGGAGCTCTTGGGCACTGGAGAAAAGGAGGCTAATATTTCCTGAGAGCCAACTTCTCATAGGGACACCAGTCATCTTGATCTCATTTTAATTTGATTACATCTGCAAAGAACTTAGTTTCTAAATAAGGTCACATTCACAGGTATGTCAGAGGTGGTAGGACTTCAAGATACCTTTTGGGGAAACATAATTCAATCCATAGGGCAGCCTCTTTTCTGCCTTCGCAGTCAGGACACTAGGAACTGGGTTCACCACAACCAGTTCCACAATATTTCCTGTGTGCCTCATACATACCAGGCTCTTCCAAATGCACCATCCATTTGGCCCTCACTGTTATCACTTCCCATTTTACAGATGAAGAAACTGAGACTCGGAGCAGGCTTGATCTGTGCAAGTTTTCCGAACCAGGGAATGGTAGACCGAGGACTTGATTTGACACAGGTGGCTGTAAGGCCATGCTTGGCATCATGGGTGTTGGTAGGGCCCACTTGCAGGCTGGTGGGTAAGTGACATGAGCCAGGGGTCGCTTGTGCACAGAGCTCCCATTCTTCTCTCGGGTTGTGGTGAACCCAGTTCCTAGTGTCCCAGGACCTGACTGGGAAGGCAGTAATGAAGCTGCTGCTATGGATTGAATTGTGTTCCCCTAAAAGGTATGTCGAAGCCCTACCACCCCTGACATGCCTGTGAATGTGACCTTATTTGGAAATAAGTTCTTTGCAGATGTAATCAAGCTAAAATGAGGTCATCAGGAAGGGCCCTTACCCAAGATGATTGGTGTTCCTATAAGAAGAGGGAAGGACAACTTGTTTTGTTTTCACCCTCCCAGCGTGGGGTACTTTATTATGGTAGCCTCAAGCGATCTAGACAGCTGGGGTCTGCCTGGGGGTCCCTCAGCCTCCTTAGGCAGCAAGCCGACCTGGAGGGACACAGGGGCCAGGGCTCAGTTCTCAGCCCCGTGATGGGAAGAGCTTTCTTCCAGTCAGAACTGGAAGAGAAATGGGGAGAAATGCCAGATATCAGTGACTGGGGGATGAAGGCAGTAAACCACATTGCCATGTATGTACCTATGCAACAATCCTGCATGATCTGCACATGTATCCATGTATCCCAGAACCTTTTTTTTTTTTAGGAATAACAAACATTTACTCAGAAACGGATAAGTAATACATAATCACCCTTCATCCCTTAATGACTCTTCCTCTCTTTTTTTGCACAAGAAACACAGATGGGTAATGAAGGGACATGGGAAGTGGAGGAGGACACAGGACTGGCCCACCACCTTCTCTTCCCTGTCTCCCAAGGTGACAGTTTATACAGTGGAGGAAGCAAACAGGTCCCCTCAATGTACCAGATGATCACCTACAGCACCAGAGGAGGGGCCTTCTCCTGAGGTGCCAAGGGCCACGTGGCAGGGATGTGTATATGGAGGAGAGGATGGCCGTTGGATGAAGGTGTTCGGTTGATTGTCTCTTTCATACTGGTCTTTGGGAATTAGTTTATATAGAAATAACTCTAGAAAGACAGGTTGACCTACTGGGCCATGGGTTTGTTTTGTGCATTGCAAACATGTTTCCTAGTTTGGGGCTTGCTTGTCTTTTCATATTCTTTATGGTGTTCGTTTATTATTTTTGTTTATTTTTTTATTTTTTATTGTACTTTAGGTTCTGGGATACACGTGCAGATCATGCAGGATTGTTGCATAGGTACATACACGGCAAGGTGGTTTGCTGCCTCCATCCCCCAGTCACTGATATATGGCATTTCTCCTCATGTTATCCCTCCCCAACCTCCCTCCTCCCTGATGTCCCTCTCCTAGTCCCCTCCAACAGACCCCAGTGTGTGATGCTCCCCTCCCTGTGTCTGTGTGTTCTCATTGTTCAACACCTGCTTATGACTGAGAACATGCAGTGTTTGATTTTCTGTTCTTGTGTCAGTTTGCTGAGATTGATGGTTTCCAGGTTCATCCATGTTCCTATAAAGGACATGAACTCATCATTTTTTACGGCTGCATAGTATTCCATGGTGATATGTGCCACATTTTCCCTGTCCAGTCTATCATTCATGTGCATTTGGGTTGGTTCCAGGTCTTTGCTATTGTAAACAGTGCTGCAATGAACATACGTGTGCATGTGTCTTTATAATAGAATGATTTATAATCCTTTGGATTTATACCCAGTAATGGGATTGCTGGGTCAAATGGAATTTCTATTTCTAGGTCCTTGAGGAATTCCCACACTGTCTTCCACAATGGTTGAACTAATTTGCACTCCCATCAACAGTGTAAGAGTGTTCCTATTTCTCCACATCCTCTCCAGCATCTGTTGTCTCCAGATTTTTTAATGATTGCCATTCTAACAGGCATGAGATGGTATCTCAGTGTGGTTTTGATTTGCATTTCTCTAATGACCAGTGATGATGAGTATTTTTTCATGTTTGTTGCCCTTATATATGTCTTCTTTTGAAAAGTGTCCATTCATATCCTTTGCCCACTTTTGAGTGAGTTTGTTCGTTTGTTTGTTTTTTTCTTATAAATCTGTTTTAGTTCTTTGTAGATTCTGGATATTAGCCCTTTGTCGCATGGGTAGATTGCAAAAATTTTTTCCCATTCTGTTGGTTGCAGGTTCACTCTAATGATTGCTTCTCTTGCTGTGCAGAAGCTCTGGAGTTTAATAAGATCCCATTTGCCTATTTTGGCTTTTGTTGCCAATGCTTTTGTTGTTTTGGTCATGAAGTCCTTGCCTACGCCTAAGTCCTGAATGGTTTTGCCTAGGTTTTCTTCTAGGGTTTTTATTGTGTTAGGTCTTATGTTTAAGTCTTTAATTCATCTGGAGTTAATTTTAGTGTAATGTGTCAGGAAGGGGTCCAGTTTCTGTTTTCTGCACATGGCTAGCCAGTTATCCCAACACCATTTATTAAACAGGGAATCCTTTCCCCATTGCTTGTTTTTGTCATGTTTGTCAAAGATCAGATGGTTGTAGATGTATGGCATTGCCTCCAAGGTCTCTATTCTGTTTCATTGGTCTATATCTCTGTTTTGGTACCAGTACCATGCTGTTTTGATTACTATAGCCTTGTAGTATAATTTGAAGTCAGGTAGCGTGATGCCTTCAGCTTTGTTCTTTTTGCTTAGGATTGTCTTGGCTATGCGGGCTCTCTTTTGGTTCCATGTGAAGTTTAAGGTGTTTTTTTCCAGTTTTGTGAAGAGTGTCATAGGTAGCTTGATGGGGATAGAGTTGAATCTATAAATTACTTTGGGCAGTATGGCCATTTTCACAATATGGATTCTTCCTAACCACAAGCATGAAATGTTTTTCCAACTGTATGTGTCCTCTCTTATTTCCTTGAGCAGTGGTTTGTAGTTCTCCCTGAAGAGGTCCTTTACATCCTTTATTAGTTTTACTCCTAGGGATTTTATTCTCTTTGTAGCAATTGTGAATAGGAGTTTGCTCTTGATTTGGCTCTCTTTTAGCCTGTTATTGGTGTATAGGAATGCTTGTGTTTTCTGCACATTGATTTTGTATCCTGAGACTTTGCTGAAGTTACTTATCAGTTTCAGGAGATTTTGGGCTGAGACAATGGGCTCTTCTAAATATACAATCATGTCATCTGCAAATAGAGACAATTTGACTTCCTCCTTTCCTAATTGAATACCCTTTATTTTTTTTTTCTTGCCTGATTGCTCTGGCTAGAACTTCCAGTACTATATTGAATAGGAGTGGTGAGAGAGGGCATCCTTATCTAGTGCCAGATTTCAAAGGGAATGCTTCCAGGTTTTGCCCATTCTGTATGATATTAGCTGTGGGTTTGTCATAAATAGCTTTTATTATTTTGAGATATGTTCCATCAATACCTAGTTTATTGAGAGTTTTTAGCATAAAGGGCTGTTGAATTTTGTCAAAGAGCTTCTCTGCATCAATTGAGATAATCATGTGGTTTTTGTCTTTGGTTCTGTTTATGTGGTGGATTACGTTTATAGACTTGTGTATGTTGAACCAGGTTTGCATCCCTGGGATGAAGCCTACTTGATCATGGTGGATAAGCTTTTTGATGTGCTGTTGCAATCGGTTTGCCAGTATTTTATTGAAGATTTTTGCATCTATGTTCATCATGAATATTGGCCTGGAGTTTTCTTTTTTTTTGTTGAGTCTCTGCCAGGTTTTGACATCAGGATGATGTTGGTCTCATAAAATGAGTTGGGAAGGATTCCCTCTTTTTGGATTGTTTGGAATAGTTTCAGAAGGAGTGGTACCAGCTCCTCTTTGTATGTCTGGTAGAATTCAGCTTTGAACCCATCTGTACCTGGGCTTTTTTTGGGCGGTAGGCTATTAATTGCAGCTTAAACATCAGCCCTTGTTATTGATCTATTCAGAGTTCCAACTTTTTCCTGAATTAGGCTTGGGAGGGTGCAAATGTCCAGAAATTTTTCCATTTCTTTCAGGTTTACTGGTTTATATGCATAGAGTTTCTTGTAGTAATCTCTGATAGTGGTTTGTATTTCTGTGGAATAGGTGGTAATATCCTCTTTATCGTTTTTTATTGTATCTATTTGATTCTTCTCTCTCTCCCTCTCTTTTTTTTTTTTTTACTAATCTGTCTAGCAGTCTGTTTATTTTGTTGATTTTTTCAAAAAACCAGCTCCAGGATTTATTGATTTTTTTGAAGGGTTTTTTTTGTGTCTCTGCCTTCTTCAGTTCTGCTCTGATCTTATTTATTTCTTGTCTTCTGCTAGCTTTTGAGCTTTTTTGATCTTGCTCCTCTAGCTTTTTCAATTTTGATGATAGAATGTCAATTTTAGATCTTTCCTTTCTTCTTATGTGGGCATTTATTGCTATATATTTTCCTCTAGAGACTGCTTTAAATGTGTCCCAGAGATTCTGGTATGTTGTGTATTTGTTCTCGTTGATTTAGAATAACATTTTTATTTCTGCCTTCATTTCATTTTTATACAGTCAACATTCAAGAGCCAGTTGTTCAGTTTCCATGAAGTTGTGTGGTTCTGAATTAGTTTCTTAATCCTGAGTTCTAATTTGATTGCACTGTGGTCTGAGAGACTGTTATGATTTCCGTTCTTTTGCATTTGCTAAGGAGTGATTTACTTCCAATTATGAGGTCAGTTTCAGAGTAGGTGTGATGTGGTGTTGAGAAGAATGTATATTCTGTGAATTTGGAGTGGAGAGTTCTGTAGATGTCTATTAGGTTTGCTTGGTCCAGATCTGAGTTCAAGTCCTGGATATCATTGTTAATTTTCTGTCTCATTGATCTGTTTAATATTTACAGTGGAGTGTTAAAGTCTCCCAATATTATTGTGTGGGAGTCTAAGTCTCTTTGTAGGTCGTTAAGAACTTGCTTTATGTATGTGGGTGCATATATATTTAGGATCTTTAGCTCTTCTTGTTGCATTGATCCTTTTACCATTATGTAATGACCTTCTTTGTCTCTTTTGCTCTTTGTTGGTTTAAAGTCTATTTTATCAGAGACTAGGATTGCAATTCCTGCTTTTTTTTTTTTTTTTTTTTTTTTTTTTTTTTTTTTGCTTTCCATTTGCTTGGTAAATCTTCCTCCATCCCTTTATTTTGAGCCTGTGTGTGTGTGTGTGTGTGTGTGTGTGTGTGTGTCCTTGCACGTGAGATGGGTTTCCTGAATACAGCACACCAATGGGTTTTGACTTTTTATCCAATTTGCCAGTCTGTGTCTTTTGATTGGGGCATTTAGCCCATTTACATTTAAGGTTAATATTGTTATGTGTGAATTTGATCCTGCCATTTTGATGCTAGCTGGTTGTTTTGCCCATTAGTTGATGCCGTTTCTTCATTGTGTCAATGCTCTTTACCATTTGGCATATATTTGGAGTGGCTGGTACTGGTTGTTCCTTTCTATGTTTAGTGCTTCTTTCAGGAGCTCTTGTAAGGCAGGCCTGGTGGTGACGAAATCTCTCAGCAATT
The DNA here is from genome assembly GCF_009761245.1 of Sapajus apella. Taxonomy (NCBI): domain Eukaryota; kingdom Metazoa; phylum Chordata; class Mammalia; order Primates; family Cebidae; genus Sapajus; species Sapajus apella. The sequence continues at coordinate 5,361,883 of NW_022437046.1, forward strand.
GCTTGTCCATAAAGGATTTTACTTCTCCTTTGCTTATGAATCTTAGTTTGGCTGGATATGAAATTTTAGGTTGAAAGTTCTTTTCTTTAAGGATGTTGAACATTGGCCCCCACTCTCTTCTGACTTGTAAGGTTTCTGCTGAGAGATCTGCTGTGAATCTGATGGGCTTCCCTTTGTGGGTAACCCAACCTTTCTCTCTGGCTGCCCTTAGCATTTTTTCCTTCATTTCAACCCTGGTGAATCTGACCATTATGTGCCTTGGGGTTGCTCTTCTTGAGGAATATCTTTGTGGTGTTCTCTGTATTTCCTGGACTTGAATGTTGGCCTACCTAGGTTGGGCAAGCTCTCCTGGATAATATCCTGAAGAGTGTTTTCCAGCTTGGATTGATTCTCTCCATCACATTCAGGTACGCTTATCAAACGTAGATTAGGTCTTTTCACATAATCCCATATTTCTTGGCAGCTTTGTGCATTTCTTTTCACTGTTTTTTCTTGAATCTTGCTTTCTCTTTTTATTTCATTGAGTTGAACTTCAGTCTCTGATATGCTTTCTTCTGCTTGATCGATTCAGCTATTGAAACTTCTGTATGCTTCGCAAAGTTCCTGTGTTGTGTTTTTCAGCTCCATCAATTCATTTATATTCTTCTCTAAGCTGTTTATTCCTGTTAGATTTCATCTAACCCTTTTTCAAGGTTCTTAGCTTCCTTACATTGGGTTAGAACATGTTATTTTAGCTCAGAGAAGTTTGTTATTACCCACCTTCTGAAGCCTGTTTCTGTCAATTCATCAGACTCATTCTCTATTCAACTTTGTTCCCTTGCTGGTGAGGAGTTGTGATCCCTCGGAGGAGGAGAGGCATTCTGGCTTTGGTGTTTTCTTCCTTTTTGTGCTGGTTTCTTCCCATCTTTGCGGATCTGTCTACCTGTGGCTTTGTAGTTGATGACTTTCAGGTGGGCTCTCTGAGTGAACATCCTTTTTGTTGATGTTGAAGTTATTTCTTTCAGTTTTTTAGTTTTCCTTCTAACAGTCAGGCCCCTCTGCTGTAGGATTGCTGGAGGTCCACTCCAGACCCTGCTTGCCTGGGGATCACCTGTGGCAGCTGCAGAACAGTAAGGGTTGCTGCTGGTTTCCTCTTATATTATCTTTCTCCCAGAAGGGTATCCACTAGATGTCAGCCTGAGCTTTCCTTTATGAGGTGTCTTCTTGTATATATGGGTGTCAGGGAGCTACTTGAGGAGACAGTCTGTCCTTTATAGAAGGTCAAGTGCTGAGCTAGGAGTTCTGTTTTTCCATTCAGAGCTGCTGGGCAGGTACGTTTAAGTCTGCTGCAGCAGAACTCATAACCGCCTTTTTTACCAGGTGCTCTGTCTTGGGAAGGTGGGGCTTTATTTATAAGTTCCTGAGGTACTGCTGTCTTTTTTCAGAGGTGCCCTGCCTAGCAAGGAGGTAGTCTAGTCACAGTCTGCCAGCAGAGGCATTGCTGAGCTGCCATGGGCTCTGCCCAGCAGCTGTGTGAACTTCCTTGTGGTTTTGTTTACAGATGTATAGTTAGAGCTGCCTCTGTAATGACGGTCTGCCTTAGTAATGGTGGACTGCCTCGGTAATGGCAGACTGCCTCAGTAAAGGCGGATTGCCTTGGTAGTGGTGGACTGCCTCGGTAATGGCTGATGCCCTTCCACACACTGAGCTGGACTGTCCAGGGACCAGCTGCACTTGCTGCAAAACTCTCAATCCAGAATGTTTCAGATTGCTGGTCTTTGTGGGGGTGGGACCCCCTGAGCCAGATCACATGACTCCCTGTTTCAGCCACTATTTTTTTCAGTTGAATGGGCAGCTCTGTATCCCAGGCGTTCCAGGCACCAGTTGAAATGGTTGCCCAGATTTGTGTGAGTTTTTGTGCATAGACCCACAGCGCAGGCTGAAACAGCCGTGCTGGAAACTCACGGTGCTTTTCAGCCTGGGAATCTCCTGGTCTGTGGGCAGTAAAAACTCATTTGGAAATGCGGTGATCACTCACCCTCTGCATTCTCTCTGGGAACTGCACTCCAGAGCTGTTCCTATTAGATCATTTTGGATCACTGATCTATTTTTTGTTTTTTAAGAGACAAGGAGTCTCCCTGCCTCCCAGGCTGGAGTGCAGTGGTGCAATCATAGCTCACTGCAGCCTTGATCTCCAGGGCTCAAGCGATTCTCTTGCCTCTCTCTACCAAGTAGCTAGGTCCATAGGTGCATATCACTGTGCCTGGCTAATTTTATGCAATTTTTTGTAGAGATGAGTCTCACTTTGCTTATGGTGTCTTCCAATCAACAGAGGTTCTTCATCTTAATGTTATCAAATTTGTCCACCATTTTTCTTTATACCCTGTGCTTTTGTTGTCTGCTTTTAAAAAATCATTTTTTATCCCACCCTCATAAGAGATGCTTCTGTGTTTTTCTAAGAACTCAAAATATTACTTTTCACAAATATTTTTAAATTAATCTGCAATTTATTTTTGTGTAGGGTATGAGGTCGGGTTTTTATTTTAATATAGATAAGCAACTATCTCAGCATCATTTATTGATCAGCAGTGCCATATCTGTCTTATACCTGTCCCTGTATCAATACCTCACAGTCTTTAATTGCTAAAGTTTTAGTTCTTTTACTGTACTTAGTTTTAGCAAGTCTTGATGTCTGGTGGATCAAAACTCCCCCATTCTCGTCCCCTTCTTCTTCTGTAAGGTCTTTGTTATAGTTTTTGTATCTTTTAATGGTTCCTTTAAAAATTCTTAACAGTTATTTGTATAAAAGTTATCTTAAAATAATTCTAGTATTACTATTAATTTGAATTATTTACTTTAAGATTTGTATAACAGAGAAAGTGAGAGCTTGACAGTTTAGTATATATTCTTTTTTTTTTTTTTTTTTTTTTGAGAAGGAGTTTCACTCTTGTTTTCCAGGCTGGAAGGCAATGCGTGATCTCTGCTCACTGCAACCTCCGCCTCCTGGGTTCAAGTGATTCTCTTGCCTCAGCCTCCCAAGTAGCTGGGATTGCAGGTGCCTGCCACCACATCTGGCTATTTTTTTTGTATTTTTAGTAGAAATGGGGTTTCACCAGATTGGCCAGGCTGGTCTCAAACTCCTAACCTCAGGTGATAACCTGCCTCAGTCTTCCAAAGTGCTGGGATTACAGGCATGAGCCACCATGCCCGGTATGATATATACTCTTATAAAAAAATTTCAGTGGATAGACCAACACACATGCACATGCATATAATGTATTTTATATATATTACGACAGAACCTTTCCTCATATACTGTTCTGACATTAACTTTTTCACTTACAAATAGGTCTAAATATTTGTAAGTCTATATTTTCATGGTGGAAAAATAGAACAGCATTGTTAAAAAAAAAATACCTGCACACTATCCCATTCTAGAGAAGCACTCAGATATAGTTAACCAGTTCCATCGAGTACATTGGTGGTGTTTCCAATGGCTTCTTTTTAAAAATTAATTCTGCTTCCAGTAATAAATTACCCTCCAGAAATATTACACCCACTAGCCCTGTATCACCCCGCTTTTCGGATCACACAGGTACCAACACAGGGTATTTTAAACAAAATAAACAGATACAGTAAAGATAAAGCAAAGAACACAATAGGCCTTGTATATCTGCCACATACACATTTACTGTACATTTGCAACAATTTACTACATTAGATTTTATTAAGTTTGCCTTGGAATTTTTTAAAAAAAAGGAAATTTCAAACATACACAAAAATAGAGTAAATAGTATCATGAACCAATATGTACCCATCATCCAGCTTCAACAATTGTCAGTTATGGCTGTAACCGTCTAGATTCCCAGCCCCAAATTATTTTAATGCAGATGGAAGACATCATATAATTTCATCTATAAATACTTCAGGAAGCCTTTCCAAAAGATAAAGACTCTCTCACACTTTTAACAATCAAATCTTTTCTCATATATAATATATATGTAAATATATATTAATTATATATATAATATATATAATATAATATATATTAAGTATATATAATATATCTCATATATAATCAAATATCCAAATATATCAAATTCCCTTGGTTGTCTTTTTTTAAAAAAATAAATAATTTGTTTGCAAGATTGGGAAAATGTTGGTACAAGGACACGAAATTTCATTTAGACACTAGGAAAAGTTTCCAAGATCTATGGTACCTTATGGTGACCATTGTTAGTAATGATATATTGTACATTTGCAAATTGCTAAGAGAGTAGATTTTAAATGTTCTCACAACAAAAAATGATACGTATGTGCGATCATGCATATGTTAAATAGCTTGATTTAACCATCTTGCAGTATATACATAGATCAAAGCATCATGTTATACAGCATAAATAAATATAATTTTTGTTAATTAACAAATGTTGCTTAAATAAGTATTGCCAATTAAAAAATAATTCATTTGCTTGTCACAAAGACATGTCTTTTTTTTTAATTTTGCCATAATCACAAACTTACAGAAAAGTTGCAAGTATATTACAAAGAGCTTTTCTTCTCCTGAATCTTTTGAGAGTGAGTTGCAGACCTGGTTCCCCGTCACTCCCCAAATCTTCTTTGTTTTGTTTTTTGTAGAGATGAGATCTTACCATATTGCCCAGACTGGTCTTGAACTTCTGACCTCAAGCAATCCTCCCGCCTAGGCTCCCAAAGTGCTGAGATTATAGGTGTGAACCACTGTGCCTAGCCTCCCCAAATCTTTAATGCTTCCTACAAACAAGGACTCTCTTCTTTATAGTTATAATACAACCATCAAATCCAGGATATTAACATGGATTCATTACTATCATCTACTCCTCAGATCCCGTTCAAGTCTTGCTACTCGTCTCAACAATGACTTTTATCATCAAAGGATCTAGTTCAGATGCACACACCATGTTGTATTTTAGTTGCCTTGTTTCTTTAGTATCCTTCAGCCTGGAAATGTTTATCAACTTTCCTTGAAATATTTGAAGTTATTTTGTAGTCTATTCCTCAGTTTGAATTTGCTGTTTTCTCATGATTGTACATCTTTGCAAAGTCTATAATTGTGTATCTTTGCACAGTATATGAAGACTATGCATCTTCAGTAGGAATGTCATGGAAGTGATACTGTGTTTTTTCTCATTGCTTCTTATCAGGTGGTGTGTGATTTTAATTGGTCCCATAACTGATGATGACTTAGGTGGTGTCTGCCAGTCTTCTCACTGTAAAGTTACTCTTTTCTTCTTTGTGATTTTTTTTTTTTTTTTTTTTGAGACGGAGTTTCGCTCTTGTTGCCCAGGCTGGAGTGCAATGGCGCGATCTCGGCTCACCGCAACCTCTGCCTCCTGGGTTCAGGCAATTCTCCTGCCTCAGCCTCCTGAGTAGCCGGGACTACAGGCACGTGCCACCATGCCCAGCTAATTTTTTGTATTTTTAGTAGAGACGGGGTTTCACCATGGTGACCAGGATGGTCTCGATCTCTTGACCTTGTGATCCACCCGCCTCGGCCTCCCAAAGTGCTGGGATTACAGGCGTGAGCCACCGCGCCCGGCCTTCTTTGTGATTTTTATAGATACTTTGAAAAAATGCAGATATCTCATTCCTCATACAACTTTCAATTTATTCTTTTGTTTACATCAGTATGGATTAATGATTTTCCATTTTATTAAGTGGATCATAATCTCTTGTAACATTATTTATTTTTAAGCTCAAAATGTCCCCAGTTTGGCCAGCGGGAATCTCTTTAAGCTGGTTCCTGTATCCTTTTGAGAAATACCCATAATTCTTTGGCCACATCCTTGCTTTCTGGCATTACAAGATGTTCCAGGCTGCTTTTGTATGTTTCCTGTCCCAATCCTGTAATTACGCATTGTCTAAGGAAATGCAAAATGGTGATATTCTAATTATATTTTTTATTTATTAGCTAGAATTCCTTTATTTAAAAACAACTTCCTTTTATCAACTACATTAGTTCATTTCCTTGAGTGAAGTTTAAATAGCAAGTCAGGATAAATGTTTGAGTTTCTTGTTACTTACCAGTTTTAATAATAATGAGTTAGCTTTCTAGCCTTCTCCAAAGGTAATCAGCATTTTTTAGTAGTATAATAAATTTATTCATTTTTATGTATGTCAACCTATTTGTCATTCTTTTTATTGATGTTCAAATTGTCCCAACTTTGACCAGTGGGAACCTGTTCTGGAAATTTACATATGAATTTATTCACTAGAAGACAAACCCACACTGAGTTTTTTCACAGTGAAAAGGACACTGGGAATTTTGTTTGGGATTACATTGACTCTACAGGTCAATTTGGGGAAAACTGACATCTTCAAGATAGTGAGCCTTCCTGTTCATGAACATGGTATACATCTCTGTTTATTTACCTCTCCTTTATTATCTGTCAATGAAATTTTATTCAAGATCTTGTATATCTTTTGCTAGATTTATTCCAAGATATTTTGTATGTTTATTACTAGTACAAATTATATCCTTTTTAAAATGTATTTTCTAGCTGAAGAAGTGTTAATATATAGAAGTGCAATTGACTTTTGCATATTGATTTGATATCAGACATTGCTAAACTCTCTTCAGTCTAATAATCTTTTGATTATTTTTCTTTTCTAGATAGAAAATTATATCACCTATGAAAAATCATAGTTTTATTTCTTTCTTTTCAACCCTTATTATTTTATTGCTATTTCTTGTCTTAATTTTTTTTCCTGAAGCATCTAGTACAAAGTTGAATAAAAATAGCAATAGTAGGTATACTTGTCTTATTCTCGATTTTAAAAGGAATACTTTCATGTTTCAGAATTTAGTAAGATGTTTTCTATAGGTTTTTTTTTAAAAAAAATAGATGTTAGATTTAGAAGGTTTCTTTATATTATTTATTTGCTAAGAGTTTTATTTTAAATTATAAATAGATATTGAATTTCATCAAATTTATATACATGTACATATATACGTATACACATGGATTTTTGTTTGTTTGTTTTTGTTTTTTTAAAGGCAGGGTCTCCCTCTGTTACCCTGGCTAAAGTGCAGCAGTGCCATCATAGCTCACTATAACCTTCAGCTCTCAAATTCCTGGACTCAAGTGATTTTCTCACCTCAGCTTCCTAAGTAACTAGGGCTATAGGCATATGCCACCATGCCCAGCTAAGTTTTACATTTTTTTGTAGAGACAAGGTCTTGTTATGTTTTCTGGGCTGGTCTTGAACTCCTAGCCTCAAGCAGTTCCTCTACTTGGCCTGCCAAAGTGCTGAGATTACAGGTGTGAGCCACCACGTCTGGTCTATATTTTTTAAAATAATTCTGTGGGTTTCTTTTCTCTTTAATTTGTTAGTAAAATGCAATTCATTTACAGATTTTTCTAATGTGGAACTCTGTGGTCAGAGACCATGGTTTGTATAAACTGAGTCTTTGGAATTTGTTGAGACTTGCTTTATGGCCTCACTCATTATGCAAAAGTGGCCCATATGTGCTTCAAAATGGGTATATTCTCCAGTCATTGAGCATGAAGTTTTATACACATGCATTAGGCAACTTCTCAGTGGAGCAGCTAAAGTCTTACTGGTGATTTGTTTCTTTACTTGATCTATCAAATCCTAATAGAGGAGCTTCCACTATTTGCCTGATATATATAAACACCAGACAAATGTGTGTGTGTGTGTGTGTGTGTGTGTGTGTGTATATGTGTGTGTGTATACATAGTAATGTTTTTGTCTTCAAGTCTGTTTTGTCTGATATTCTTATGAATACAGCAGATTTCTTTGAGTTAATGTTTGTCTGGTGTGTTTTTTTTCATCCATTGACTAACTTTTCTGTGTTCATAGAGCTGAATTTTTGTGTGTGTTTACTTTGACAGTCTTCATCTTGCTATTGTGATTACTGATGTATTCAAATTATTTCTATCATGTAGCACATAGTAGGTGTTCAGGAAATGAGCCATTGTCAACCCTGAGACCTCTAGAAGGCCTGGTGGGAGTGGGGGCTGGGAAGGGAAGTGAGGCTTCTTCTTGGGGCGGGGGTGTATGTTGCTATTACACCCTAGTCTGGGGGGCCTACGGACATGGTTTTTCCTGAGAAAAGCATGGCGTTTCCAGAAAGCATGGCTGAGAAAACCCCAACCTAGTCTGAGGCCACAAAACTGTTTCCTAGAAACTAGATGTGAGTGAAACTCGGCCTGTGCCCGAGTCACAGTTTCCTGTTTTTCATCCACTAGCTAATAAAGTTATTTCCTTCTTATGCTGTGCGGCTGAGCAGGAAGGCCCCAGCAGCTCAAGGCTAGCTGTTATCCAGCACCCAGCTCCAGGCAAAGGAAGAAGTGGCCTGGGCTCTGCTGAGAAGGAGCTTCCTCTGTGTCCACACTTCTCCCCTCCAGGGCGTCCAAGCATTCAGCTGCACTGGGGTTTCAGAGCCATCTCCACCCTGCCATGTTCTAGAGCTTCATCCCTGGCCTGGAGACCCACCCGTCCGGGCCTCTGGGAAGTCTCCAAGATGTCTCTGACAAGAGCTTCAAGTCTCTCAAGTCCCAAATGAATCTTATATTGCCTCCCCCCACGTCCTTCCTGGCGTTCCTCACCTCTGTGTGGCATCACCATCCAGCCAGCTGCTCCATCAGAATCCAGGGCATCGCCTGCTCCCCACTCAGGATCTGCAGGGACCTTGGTCTAGGCTCCAACACAGGTTCCACCCACAGCAGTGTGGGGAGGGCTGGCCTCCCACAGTTCTTTCTCCACTCCCTGGGAGTGGCTGCAGGGCAGGGAGAGGTCAGACTCCTCCCTGTGCCCCTAATGCCCGCTCAGGGTGTGGCCTGGGAAGACTGGTGGGAGGTTTGTTGAACAAATGAATGGATGAATGAATCCGCAGGCCTTCTGGAGTTTTCTCCAGGTAACAGCTGCCACCCCAGCTCCCCATCCACCCTCCCAGGCTGTGGTTTCCAGAGCCCTCTGCCTTTAATCCCTTGCTCAGAACCTGCTTCGGTTTTGTATTCATCCCCACATGTGGAACCCAGCTGCAGACACCGTCCCAGTCACTCCTGGGAGTGCAGGGCCCTGGCCTCAGGTGGCATGGCCCTGCACTGGCAGGGTTGGCTCTAGGTGCCAGGAATATTTCAGTGGGTCATTCATTCTCTTTTCACTCAAACATTTATGGGGCCTGGAACATGTGCCATGCACTGGGGATACAGCGTGACCAACATGGACAAGGTACCTCCTCCCACGAGGCCTACCCACCAGCACGAGAGCAGAAGACCCCACAACACCCAGTCCCTTGTGGCATTAGATGGGCTGCGGCCCCTGCGGATGAGTGTGGATGGTAGATGAGTTATAGGGTAATAGGGCAGGAGGGCCGTGGGAAGTTTGTTCAGGTAATGGGCCCTGCCCGACAGCAGGATGAGCGGCAGGGTTGAGTCCAGCCCCCAGGATGGAGTGTGGCAGAAGCGGGGAAGCACTGGCCCTGGGGTCCAGGGTCCCCTGCAGATGACTCAGACAGATGATACAGTGGGAAGTTCAGAGGTGCCGGAGTCAGGTAGCCCAGATGCTGAGGACTGTGTGACCTTGAGCAAGTGGCTCTCTGAGCCCATTTCCTTTTCTACAGAATGGATGTTAAGAATCCCCACCTCACGAGAGGATAAAATGCACACACAGAGGGGGCAGTTAGCAAAGCCCCTGACACATATGAGGGGCTCAAGCTGAGACTCAGCTCCTGCTGGGAGCCCACAGTCAGCCCTGGAGCATGGGGCTGAGGCCGGTGCTGCTGACACCACTCTGCCCTCCACTGCTCTGAGGCCTCTTGTAGCTAAGAGAGCTAAGGAGGAGGGGCAGGGAGTTCAAAGCGCTTAGGGCTAGGGGAGAGGAGGGAGGAGGATAGAGTTGTGAATTGGGCATTTTCTGTGTATGAAGTCCCAAATTCCTCAAAAGCCTGGGGTCAAGGGTCAAGCACCTCACCCCCACTGCCTTACCATGAGGAAACTGAGGCTCAGAGAGGAAGTGATGTGACACAGGTGCATGGAAGAGCTGTGTTCAGATCTAGGTGTGCAGGACTCTTGAATTCATGGCCCTTGTCTTGCGCTGAGGTTAGGGGTTTCAGCCTGGCCCCCACCTCCTTTCTCACCAGCCTTAGCCCCTGGGGTTGACTGAGTGGTCCTCTCTGTCCTGGATGTGTTTCCCTGCATTTTCGAACATCTTATTCATTCTTGATCCTTGCGTCTTTTGTTTCCAGCCTGGCCTGGAGGTCTGCAGATACATGAGACCCTATTCTCACCTTGGCTGGGCTGCTCTATATGCTGGTTTCCTGGATCTGGATCCAGAGGGAGCTGGAGTCAGAGCAGCCTCTGTGCTGAGCTCCTGGAGGGTAGGGCCTGGGCCTGCCTCATCCCTGTGTCTCCAGCACCCAGCAAGGGCCCTGCTTGAAGGAGCCAGGAAATGCTTGCCGAAGAAGGAAAGGGTCAGGGGTGGGTGGCCTGGGTTACCAGAATGACCTGAGCAGGTGACAGTTTCTTTACTGTCTGGAAAATGATGAAGAATACAGAGCCCAGTGTGGCACAGTCCCAGACGTGCATCCCACGTTGGCCATAGGTGTAGGAGTGTGTGGCAAAGTACATGTAACATAAAGTTTACCACTTCAACCCCTTTTGAGTGTACAATTCCATGGCGTTAGGTATATCCACACTGCTCTGCAACTCTCACCATTGTCTCTCTCTAAGCGCTTTCATCAGCCCACACTTTTGACTGTTTTTCTGGCTATGTGCCGTCAGGTGAGTGAAATCCCTTCACTTCTGTACCAGGGAGAGTGCTCCCTGCCTCCCAGGTGCTGGGAGACTCACCTCCTTCAGGTGGGCGGGGTGGCCAGGCTTCCGGGTCAGGCAGGATGCACCCAGGAGTGGCTCTATTGTTCCCCTGTTGGCTGGGACAAGCTAGTCCCTCCAAGGCAATGAGAAGGGTAATGAGAAGGGTAATTATGGTGCAATCATAAGATGAGGGGAAGACCCCAGGGGCCAGGAGCAGGGAGACCTGGGTCCCAAACTGCTCCACCAAGTAGCTGTGTGGCCTTGGCCAAGTCAGTCCCTGCACCTTGGCTTTTTCCTTGTACAGAGAGGGGGCGAGGGTTTCCCTTGTATCCTCTTGCAGTGCCCAAAGCCCCTTCTCCTCCACGACCAACCTAACTCCTCACCTCACCTAGGCCAGGAGGCTGGATGAGAGTCAGTTCCCATGAGTTAGAGTGGAGAATCCAGATGCTTTGAGGCCCTCTGCTCCCTGAGCATGATTGTGTTCTTGTCCACGAGGTCCAAAACCTGTGGGAGCCTGTAATCCCAGCTACTCGGGAGGCTGAGGTCCAAAACCTGATGGACAGGGGGTTCTGGCTTTCTCTCATTCATTCACTCATTCAAGTATTCACTCATATACTGGCCCAGCACAAGATGTCTGCACAAGGCCTTGTGTTGGGCCAGGTATGGGGGCCACAGAGATGTATCAGGCCCGAAGCCTCCCTCTCCCCTCTGGTGGGAGGCCAGAGCCAGGTATAGACAAGGTGGCTCAGTGCTGGGCCTGCAGGGGAGAGATGAAGGCTGGTGCCCTCTGTTTTGCAGAAGAGCAGAGTGAACATGGCAGGGGGGGCCCATGTTGTGGCAGGCGCTCAACTCTCCAGCTCTGTTTGCAAAACAGAGCTCTGTAGCTCTGTGATTTGCACTCTGATCATGAGCACCCCGCAAGGCTGAATCTGTGGACTACCGCCCCCCCCCGGGAAATGCTGCATTTGTGCATCCTTCCATCTGTCAGCCACACCCTTCTTAGCATCTGTTGGAACAAAGCACGTTTCAGGCCCAGAGTTGCATACATCACACGAAAGCGAGCTGCTCCGTTCTGCGAGGGACTTCTTGAGAAGCCTTATAGATGCTTATCTCCACTTCAGCTGTGGTTATCAGAAGGGACCTACTGTTGGGTGAGCATAAACCTTAGGTCCGGGACACAGAACATAAGGCCCAGGCCCCTCCCTCCAGATCCTTTGTCTAGGGGGCAGATGACAGGTGTGGAACTGCAGGTGGCCTGCTCTGTGCGTGGTTCACAATGTGGCCCCAGCCATGCACCCAACAGGGGCTGGGAGGTGTTGGGCAGAGACATTGGCTCCATCTTATGGAGGGAAGGTAGGATGGAAACTAGAATAAAAAACCATTTTGGCCAACGCTGATGTTTATTCTCACACCACCACCACCATGCACACACACGGACACACACACACACGGACACACAAAGGGTTTAGTTGTTATGTCTACAGTTCCCATTTACAGATGTGGAAGTTGCAGTTCCACAGCTCTGTCCTCTTCCAGATTTTACCTTAAAGCCACAGAGCTGAAAATCTCCATCCTCTCCTTTGTTACAAGCCATCAGGCAGTCCCTGGGAAAGTGGTGGTTTGGCAATCCCCACATCCCCCATAGCCACTTCCTGGGATGACACTCCTCTCTCAGGTACAGCCCAGGTCCACAGGCACCTCTGTACCCTGGGGTGTGGCACTAGGGACAAAGCCTCTTTGTTGCATTGTCTGCCCCCACCAGACCCGCCCTGAGCAGCCTGGATCTGGGGCAGACTTGTGGCAACTGTGCCAGCCAAGTATGGGGTTGCTGATGAGGCAGCAGATCCCATGTGTCCACAGACTTAGCATGCAGCTCCCAGCCCTGCCTACACAGCAGGTCCACCCAGGACTTATAAAATACATCCCAATGCCAAACAGAACTACAGGCAAAGAAACCACATGATTATCTCAATAGATGCAGGAAAGGCCTTTGATAAAATTCAACATCTCTTCATGGTAAAAACTCTCAATAGACAATGAGGGAACATACCTCAAAATAATCAGAGCCATCTACGATGAGCCACAGCCAATATCATACCGAATGGGCAAAAGCTGGGAGCATTTCCTTTGAAAACCGGCACAAGACAATGTGCCAGGGCAATTAGGCAAGAGAAAAAAATAAAAAGTATTCAAATAGGAAGAGAGGAAGTCAGATACCATTGTCCACAGATGATATGATCCTGTACCTAGAAAACCTCATCCTCTCAGCCCCAAAGCTTCTTAAGCTGATAAGCAACTTCAGCAAAATCTCAGGATACAAAATTAATGTGCAAAAATCAGTAGCATCCTTCTCCACCAACAACAGGCAAGCCAAGAGCCTAATCACAAATGAACTTCCATTCACAGTTGCCACAAAAAGAATAAAATAATTAGGAATATAGCTAACAAGGGAAGTGAAAGACCTCTTCAAGGAGAACGACAAACCACTGCTCAAAGAAACCAGAGATGGCAGTGGGCACGGTGGCTCGTATCTGTAATTCTAACATGTTGGGAGGCTGAGGCGGGCGGATCATTTGAGGTCAGGAGTTTGAGACCAGCCTGGCTAACATGGTAAAACCCTGTCTCTACTAAAAATATAAAATTAGCCGGGCATGGTGGTGGGTGCCTATAACTCCAGCTACTCAGGAGGCTGAGGCAGGAGAATCTCTTGAACCTGGGAGGTGGAGTTTGCAGTGAGCTGAGATTGCACCACTGCCCTTCAGCCCATGCAACAGAGTAAGGCTCTGTCTCAAAAAAAAAAAAAAAAAAAAGAAGAAGAAGAAGAAGAAATGACATAAACAAATGGGAAAACATTCCATGCTCATGGATAAGAAGAATCAATGTCATGAATATGGCCATACTGCCCACAGCAATATATAGATTCAATGCTACTTCCATTAAACTACCATTGACATTCTTCACAGAGCTAGAAAAAAACTATTTTAAAATTCGTATGGAACCAAAAAAGAGCCTGAATAACCAAGACAATTCGAAGAAAAAAGAACAAAGCTGGAGGCATCACACTACCTAACTTCAAACTATACTACAAGGCTACAGTAACCAAAGCAGCATGGTACCGATACAATAATAGACACGTAGACCAATGGAACAGAATAGAGAACCCAGAAATAAGACTGCAGACCTACAACCATCTGATCTTCAGCAAACCTGACAAAAGCAAGCAGTGAGGAGATGACTCTATTTAATAAATGGTGCTGGGAGAACTGGCTAGACAGAAAATTGAAACTGGATCTCTTCCTTACATCATATATAAAAATCAACTCAAGATGGATTAAAGACTTAAATGTAAAACCCAAAACTATAAAAACCCTGGAAGAAAACGTAGGGAATACCCCTCAGGACAAAAGCATGGGCAAAGACTTCATGATGAAGACACCAAAACAATTGCAACAACAGCAAAAATTGACAAATGGAATCTAACTAAACTAAAGAGTTTTTGCACAGCAAAATAAACCGTTATCAGAGTAAACAGACAACCCACTGAATGGGAGAAAATTTTTGCAATCTATCCATCTGACAAAGGTCAATATCCAGCATCTATAAAAAACTCAAACAAATTTACAAGAAAAAAAAACCCATTAAAAAGTGAGTAAAGGACATAAACAGACACTTCTCAAAAGGAGACATACATGTGGCCAACAAACATATGAAAAAAAGCTCAACATCACTGATCATTAGAGAAATGCAAATCAAATCCACAATGAGATACCATCTCACACCAGTCAGAATGGCTATTAAAAAGTCCAAAAACAACAGATACTGGCAAGGTTGTGGAGAAAAAGGAACACTTTTACACTGTTGGTGGGAATGTAAATTAGTTCAACCATTGTGGAAGACACTGTGGTGATTCCTCAAAGATCTTGAGGCAGTAATACCACTTGATGCAGCAATCCCATTACTGGTTATATACCCAAAGGAATATAAATCATTCTATTATAAAGACACATTAACACATATGTTCATTACAGCACTATTCATAATAGCAAAGGCATGGAATCAACCTAAATGCCCATCAATAATAGACTGGATAAAGATAATATGGTACATACACACCATGGAATACTGTGCAGCCATAAAAAGGAACAGGATCATAACTGGCACTGGAAGCCATCATTCCAAGCAAACTAACTCAGGAACAAAAAAACAAGCACTGCGTGTTCACTTATAAGTGGGAGACGAATGATGAGAACACAGGGACACACACTGGGGCCTGTCGGAGGTTGGGGGATGAGAGGAGGGAGAGCATCAGGAAGCATAGCTAATGGATGCTGGTTTAATACTTAGGCGATGAGGTGATCTGTACAGCAAACCACCATGGCACACGTTTACCTGTGTAACAACCCTGCACATCCTGCACACGTATCCCTGAACTTAAAATAAAAGTTAGAAAAAAAATCCCAATGTCAAGGTCCCACCCCAGACCAATTAAACCAGAGTCTCTCAGGATGGGGCCCAGGCACTGGCATTTTATGAAGACTTGTTACCGGATTTTTTGTGCAGCCAGGTCCACTTCAGTAGACCATAATGCACTCCTAATGGTCATGGCAGCAGGGCCTGGCCTGCACAATAATTTGCACTGACCCTCCACCCTCCCTGCACCCCAACAGGTTTTATATTATCTCATGTCATGGGTTGAATCACATCCACCAAAACTGAAACGTTGAAATCCTGACTCCCAGAGTCTCAGAACGGGACTTTTTGGAGACAGGATCTTTACAGAGGTCACCCAGGTAAAATGAGGTCAGTAGGGTAAGCCTTCGTCCAATAAAACTGTCCTTGTAGGAAGGGGAAATTTGTAGACAGACACACAGAGAGAACCGTATGTGAAGATGGACGCAGAGGCTGGAGTGATGCTCTCACAAGCCGTGGGATGCCGAGAACTGCCGGCGATCACCGACAGCCAGGGAGAGGCAAAGGGCAGGTGCTCCCTCACAGCTCTCAGGAGGAAGCCCCTGGTGACACCCGGACCTTGGGCCACAGCCTCCAGAGCTCTGAGAGGACACCTCCCTGTCGTTTCTGCTCAGTGTGCGGCACTGTGCTATGGCAGCTCTGGCAAACAGACTTTCCTTGAGCACAGCCAAGATTGGGAAGTCACTCCCGTGAGCACGGTGGCCTCGCTGGCTGGAGCTTGTTGCTTGGCCACCTCTTAAATGCCAATCTCCACCTCCGCCTCCCCACTCTATCCTCCATCCTGAGCCCTCAGCTCTTCTGGCGTTCATTGTTTATGCACGTTTGAGGCAGGCAAGCACAGGGCCCAGCAGAGAAACAAACAAACAAACAACAGACACCACCGCCCCATGTGGGCAACAGACAATAAACAGGGTGAGTGAAATACAGGTTAATAGTATGTCCCATGGTACACGTTCCATGGAGAAACTGAGGCGCAGAGGGGGTAGGGAGTATGGAATGGTGGAGTTTTAAACAGGGTGGTTTGGGAGGCTCACTGGAAAGGTGCCCTTCTGGCCACAGCCCCGTCCCACACTGCAGCCCCCTCCATAGAGGCCTCCCAGACCCGTCCCTGCCCAGGCTCTCCACCCAGCCTTTTCCCTGGAACTTGTACTGCCCAGTCCCAACTCATCCTCTCCCATGCGCTCCCCACAACACATCCCAGCAAATGGCACTATCATCCACCCACTCAGTACTCAAACCAGAAACCTGGATGCAAACTAGATCTCCCCAACTCTTGCCTTCACCCCATCTGACCCTGGGAGCTAGAGGTGCTCCTTTCATGAGTGCCGGAGACACAAGCTTGGTTCCCTCTCCAGTCAGGCAGAGCACCCCAGCAGAGCTGTTTCCACAACTGTGGACCAGTGGCCATGTCTGATCCCCTGTGCAGACCCTGTCCCCCACCTTCAGAGCCCACGGTCAGGCCCTGAGCCTGCAAACCCACCTCCTCCTCTACACCTGCCAAATGCTGCGCCCCACCCAGGGCCTTCCTTGCCTTGTCCAATGAGAGCCAGTGGAGGCCGTGGACAGTTTCCCAAGACCAGGGCCCAGCACCAGTCAGGAAACCCAGTCCTGTCCCTTTCAGACCAGCTGGGGTGAGGGGGAACTGGTGGGGGAGGCTATGCGGGTTGATGTGGACCAGCCAGAGGCAGCACCTGTGACCCAGGCACGTGTGCATGTCCAGGGGAACGGTGCGGGGGAAAGCCACATTCTAGGTGGACTCACCTGGTACCACCTACACCAGCCTGTGACAGGGCAAGATGAAGGAGAAAGAGGCTGTGCTACCTGCCCGCCAGCCTGCCCACCTCCTCTCTGACTTCTGCATGAAGAAAGGTGACTGAGGGACTCCCCTATATGCGTCACCCCTCGCTAGGCAAGCCTGAGGCTGGGAAGATGTGTGAGGTCAGCAGTCCTGGGGCGGGGGCTCTCCTTTTCTCCTCTGTGCCCCTGGGGTGGGAGGCACTGCAGCATCATCTCTGTGCTGGGGAGTGGTAAGCTCCCATCCTGCTGGGAGACTTTGTGCCAGTCACCTGGCTCCTGTGAGTTGACTCCGTCATCTTCCTAACAGGGATGATCATGCTGCGTCAGAGGGTGTTGAGAGGATTAAATGATACAGGACACTCGGTCCCCAGGGCCCTCTTGTGACCTGTGGGTCCCCACGCGGCACACTGAGGTTTGCCCTTGGCTCCTTCAGCATCTCGAGTCACCCCTAGAGGTCTCTCTAACTGTGCGCTCCAGCTTGGTAGCCACCAGCCGCGGCTACTGGGCATCTGAAAGGTGGCTGGTCTGAACCGAGCTGTGCTGTGGGTGGAAAAGACAGCAGGTTTCGACAATACAAAAAAAAAAAAAAAAAATTGAAATATAACGTTCATTATTTTTTTTTATTATTTTTTTAACGTTCATTATATTTAATACTGATTACACGTTGAAAGGATATTTTGATTAGGTTAAACATATTATTAAAATTAAGTTCACTTGTTTCTTTTTACTTAGCTACTGGAGAAATGTAATTCTATCCCCGTCTCACATTATGTTGTATTGGATGGCCCTGCTCCTGAACCTTGGAAAGGCCACTTCCAGTGCGTCTTCCTGGTGGCTACCAGGAAAGGCAGCCTGTGGGATTTCCAGCAGCTGCTGAAGAGTGTCTGCTCCGCCGGCGGCCCCAGGCTGCAGAGCACGCTGGCTGTGGCCTCACCCGCTGCCCATCCTTCACTGCACATCCCAAAGCCTCCCAGGAAGCTGAGACTCAGCAAGGGACCCTACCTGCTGTCCCCACCATGACGGTAGCCAACAAAGCCTGCAGCCCCCTCCCCCCGCTGCTAAGAACCTCATAGCTATGTGGGAATTTCCCTGGCGTCACTTTCTCCTTCCCAGCAGACCCCAGGGATGTGGCTTCCTTGCCCCAGGCCCTGAGTCAGCCGCAAAGAATCCCCTCTCCTCTGGAGGGTTCTGCGGGTGGGAGGCAGCCTCTGTGATGCTGAGGAGCATGGCTTCGGGAGTCGGTGAGACCTGGAGGTGGGTCAGGGCACTGCCATGTGCTCACTGGGTGGCTAGGGTAAGCCCCTCCTCTCTGCACCTCAGCTTCCTCACTTATGAAATGGGCGTAATCACTGTGAGCACCTGGTTGAGCTGCGGGGATTAAAGGACGTCATGGAGGCATGGCGCTGTGCACGGCGCTTGGTTTCTAGTAAACAGCAGTTGTTAAAGGGTGAGTTAGGGTTGTGGCTTTTGGGCACAGGCTCACTCAACCAGCCACGGAGAGAAGGCAGGTGCCAAGGTGGTGGGCGAGGGAAGGGTGGGAGCAAGTGAGGCCACAGGGCTGTGCAAGGGAGGGTGGGGAGGGAGTGAGGTGGGAAGGAGGCGGGGGATGGGGCTCCCTTTCAGGCCTCCAGCTCTGTGTAGCCTAGCAGACAGCCGGGCCGGCCCATTTTCAGAGGAGGGAAGTGAGGCTCTTAAAGGTGAAGTGACTTGCCCAGAGCTAGTGCTGGGGCTTGATCTGGTGGCTACCTGTCTCCAAGGCCCGTGTTCTCTCTGCCACCCTGTAGTGTGAAGTCTGAGAGGGGTTTCTGGAGGAAATGAACACAAAATGGCTTGAGAAGAAGCTTGAGCCAATATAGCCCCTTTCCCACAGGTGGTTTGAGCCTTTGAAAGAAAGTATCCACAACTCCTGTCCTAAACCTCATTCCTGCAAAGCAGCCCTTGACTCAAGGGTTTGGGTGCAGGTAGTTCATTCAGGAGGGGATGCCAGGAAAGAGCGAGGAATGGAAAAGTGGGAAAGGGAGGGAGAAAACCCAGGAAGGGGCTTTGATGAGCAGGTTAGCACTGTGGGCACCTGGGCTCCACCCTGCTGGCACCCCAGGAGCTGGCGTATAGAACACACACCATCAGAGTCTCAAACTCAAGAGCTGGACGCTGGTGTGTTTGTCCACGTTCCATTCTCCGAGACTGAGGCTTGCCCGTGAGGGTGTTGGGTCTCTGGCACATCCTTGCACGGGCTCAACAAAGTCCTTTGGTGCGGGAAGAAACCCTTGGGTAGAGAGACGAGAGGAGAGAAGGGAAACAGGCACCTGAGGCTGGAAGCGGGGCTGGCACGGGAAGATCAACCCCAGAGTTGCCTCAGCCCCACTCCTGGAGATGCCTCTGAAGAAAACCATTCAAATGACACAATGGCATTCATCACAGTTAATATGTATATAATGTCTATTGTTTATAATATATTTAACAGTAGAAATATATTATTATATTAATACTATATTAAATTAATACTTATATATTATATTGCTATACAAATATATTTGTACTATATATATATATATATGGAAATTCAGAAGTAACCTAAATATCCATTAAGAGGGGATTGGCTTCGTAAATTATGGTGCATCAAAAAGACAAAATATTCTGCAGCTGAAAATGAAGCCTCTGTTGCCGCATGGGAAGGCACTGGGGAAGGAATATGAAGTAAAACACGGTGCGTGCACACACTTCCCACTGCGGAAAGTGCTGCGGTCTGAGTGCTTGTGACCCCCAAAATGCATATGTTGAAACTAAGTGTGATGACATCTTTTCTGTGGGGAGGGGGATGAAGTTTTGTTCTGTTGCCCAGGCTGGAGTGCAGTGGCTCAATCTTGGCTCACTGGAACCTCCACTTCCCAGGTTCAAGTGATTCTCCCACCTCAGCCTCCCAAAGTGCTGGGATTACAGGCTTGAGCCACCGCGCCCGGCCTAATTTTGTATTTTTAATAGAGATGGGGTTTCACCATTATTGGCCAGGCCCGTCTCAAACTCCTGACCTCGAGTGATTCACCCGTCTCAGCCCCCCAAAGTGTTAGGATTACAAGTGTGAGCCACCCCCGCCCAGCCAGGGATCAGGTCTTGAGAGCGGAGCCCTTGTGAATGGGATCAGTGTCCTGATAGGAGATGCCTGAGGAAGCTGGTTTGTCTCTCCCGCCATGTGAGAAGCAGTGAGAAAGCAGCAGCTATGAAGCCCGTGCCATCGTGGGATGCTGCCTGGATCTGCTGGCACCTCCAGCTTGGACTTCCCAGCCTCCAGAACCATGAGCAATACATTTCTATTATTTACAAATTACCCAGTATTTCCGCAGCCAAAAGAGATTAGGACAGAAGGAATATTAGTGAGGGCTCTACCAGAGAACCAGTAAGAGGTATACATTGAGAGGCACTGCTAGGAATTGGCTTATGTAGTTGTGGGGGCTGGCTAGGCTGGTCCAAAATTCATAATGTAGGCTTTCAGGAGGACAGGCTGGAATTGTGAGCCAAAGATGCTGTCCACAGGTGGAACCTCTTCTTCTTCAGGGAAGCCTCTGCTCTTAAAGGCCTTCACTTGACTGAAACAGGCCCACCCAGATTGTGTGGGATAATCTTCTTCCCTAACGTCAATTGACTTGGACTTGACTTCTACTAAAACCCTCCACAGCAACACCCAGGTCAGGATCTGAATGATGAGAACTGCACCCTAGCCAAGCTGACACTTAAAACTGACCATCGCAGAAGGTATATGGAGATGCTGTTAGAGTGCCAGTGACAAAACTCACTTTGCAACCAGAGTCTGGCTCCTTCTGAGGCAGTGTCTGGGCTCACCTGAGGCCATGGTGGTGAGAGAAGCCTCCAGCTGCATCCAGCTGGTACCAGTCTAGCCCAAGGCTTGGTCCTTCCAGAGCCCCTGCCCCTGCCAGCGGATGCGGGGCAGCCAGGGTGGGGACCACTTTCTCTCCTGCAATCTTGGCCCCAGTCTTATCACTTCTGGGCACAGTGCCTGCACTGACACAGCACAGCCCTCTTCCTTCCTTCCCTCCTGGGCCTCCTGGGGCTGGGTGGGAAAGGCTGTGGGGAGGGGAGGTGGCAGCAGAGACAAGGCCTGAACACATGGATCTCATCAGTGACTTCACTCTGACCGGCCGTCACTAGACTTTCCCTGGCCTGGTGAAGGTCTGGCTGAGGCTGCCCTTGCCCTAGGTGTGGGATTTACACAGCCTCCAGCCTCCCAGGAAGATCCGAGGCAAAGGGGAAAGTGAGACAGGATTTGATTGACTGTGTTACCTTGACCAAGTCCCTGGCCCTCTCTGGGCTCTCTGGTCTCCACTAACTGATGTGGGAAATATTTGATTATGCCAGTTATCTTAGTCTATTTGTGCTGCTTTGACAAAATTATGTATACCGGATGGCTTATAAGGAACCGAAACTTATTTCTCCCAGTTCCGGAGACTGGGAAGTCCAAGAGCAAGGTGCCAGCAGACTTGGTGTCTGGTGAGGGCTCATTCTCTACTTCATGAGTGGCACCTCCTAGCCATGTCCTCACGTGGTGGAAGGAGCTGGCTAGCTGTCTGCAGTCTCTTTATAAATACATCAATCCCAATCCAATATTCTCACCCCTGAAGCCCCCACCTCCTAATGCCATCGCCTTGGTGGTTAGGATTTCAACATATGAAATTTGGGGGGACATGAACATTCAGGTCACAGCACCAGTGTTAGTCTCTGTGTATTGTGGGGTTGGTAATCAGAGTTGAACTGCTCAAAGGAGGTCTGTGTGAATGTGGGGGCTGGGAAGAGTGGCATGAGCTGGGGCAGCTGGCTTGGGGGAGGGGGTGCTGATGCCTGCAGTCTGATCTGCCCCCATTGGCCCCAGGCTTCGTGCCACAGTCCTGGGATGAACCCACTAGATGCCTGGATTCTAGGATCCACCTCTGAGGCATCAGTGCCCAGCCCAGGGTGTGGCACAAAGGGGGCTCTCTGTGAGTAGAAAAGAAAGAAAGAGGGAGAGAGGAAGGGAGGGCAGGAAGAAGGAAAGAGTAAGACAAAGAGAGAGAAGGAAAGAAGGACAGAAAAAGAAAGGAAAGAAAGAAAGAAGGAAAGGCGGGAGGGAGGGAGGGAGGGAGGGAGACCGAGGGGAAAGGACAGGGACTGCAGGATGGGCACATGAAGGAATGAATGAGTGATAGATGATAGGCAGGTGGGCGGCAGAGGCAGCAGCCATCTTCTCTATGTCCTAGTTTTGCTGCCGGCTCAGAATGTGCCTCTGGATGGGCCTTTAGTGACCTCCAAACCCAGCCCTTTCTACAGAAGAAGCAGCTGAGGCTCAGAGGGAAGAAAAGATGGCTGGGACCGTGTGTGGAATAGAGGCAGGGAAAGGACCGGGGCCTCTTCTGCTCTCACACTCGTGGTCCTCCTCTTCCCATCTTCCAAGATCACCTTTGGAGAAACGGTTTCCTAGAGCCAAGTGGGAAGGTGACTGAAGATGGGCCCTGGAGAGGAGACCAGGGACAAAGGCCCCTTGGCCCAGGAGGGAGGCCTAAAGGAGGGTGTCCTCAGGCCAGGTGTGCAGGGCAGGGCTCCAGCTCTGGGAGGAGGCAGCTGAGGCTGGCCAAGCCAGTGGGCAAGAGCTGACCCTTCTGGTGTGACCATGGCTGCCCCAGGACTGCTGCCGCGGTAGGGACCACCTGGCCTGAGACTCCCCATGTTCCACTGGTCTCGCCAGCTCCTGCTGTTTCAGCGTGTTCTGAGCTGTGTTCTCTCTTTCTCTTGACGCTGTCCCTCCCCGCTCCCATTCCTGTTCTCCCTCTCTTTTTCTCCCTGTGGTCTCTCTGTCCTCTCTGTTGCCCCTCGTGGAGTTTGGTGTCTGCTGCTCCTCCCTCTCCCTGAGGACCCGACTGCCTCCTGCTGCCATCAGCCGCCTCGGGCCTCTTAATTTCACTCATTTCCTGTCTTGCTGTGCTCTGTCCTGGTGTTGCCCTCTGTCTCTCTCTGTCTCCTCCTGTCTCTGATGTTCTCTCTGCCTCTGTCTCACTCTCCCTCTTTTCAAGTCACCAAAGCCTTGGCGGGCTGCTCTGGGCAGCATACCCTCCTCTCCTTCCACCCCCATCTTGCCCACCTCTGGTAACAATTACTCTGGGCTGGAATGGAATCTTCCAATGCCCCAGACAGGCCTACAGACAGCACATGGGGACCAGATGGTGGCAATTCCTCAAGAAACTAACCACTTTGGCCAAGGGAGCGGAGCCCCAAGGGAGGGCAAAGGCAGCTCAAGAGCAAAGGCCTACAGTCCTGCAGCTGCCCCGAGAGCCCCTAGAGCTGCAGCCAGGACTACTGAGCTGAGAGGCACGTGGGTGGGCCCACGGCCCCCGAGGGTAGACACCGGGAGCAACTTAAGGCAGAGAAGACTCCTAGAAACCACGTCGTCCTGTCCTGACTGCACCGGCTGGAAACCTTCACACCCTGGCAGTGACCTTTCCAAGGTCACCAGTGACTGGGCAATGGACCAAAAGGCCTGAGTCTGAATCTGGGATGTGCTCCCAAGAGTGGGAGCCAGATGGTCTGGGATCTAGGCCCAGCTCTGCAACATCCAGGCTGTGTGACCTTAGGCAAGTCACTGAACCTCTCAATGTCTTTGCCTGTAAATCAGAAATAATAGGAGCACTTGTCTCAAGGGTTGATAGGAGGATTCATGAGCTAATATGCATAAAGCACTGGCACAGAACCTGGCCAGAGGGAGGGTTCAGTCAATGATAAATAATCCATCCATGCGTAACAGTAACATTATTATTATAAATCTTCCTAAACACAGCTCAGCTCAAGCCACT
The DNA here is from genome assembly GCF_009761245.1 of Sapajus apella. Taxonomy (NCBI): domain Eukaryota; kingdom Metazoa; phylum Chordata; class Mammalia; order Primates; family Cebidae; genus Sapajus; species Sapajus apella. Next base: position 5,385,782 of record NW_022437046.1, read on the forward strand.
GTCTACTCATGAACCCACCATGTTTCCCCACTGTCCTACTGAATAAAGCCCAAATGTTACAGTAGGCAGTTAGTGGGACATGAGCAGGGCAGGAGACGGCCCCCCCAGGGAGTGTCTGGTGGCCATCAGGTGATGGTCAGGTGGTTGTTAAGCTGTCTCTCTAAAATAGTAACAGGGCACACCCAGCACCGGGAAAAGGCAGTCTCCCAAAAGGTAAAAAATACTTGATGCTGGTGATCAGCAGCTTCCTGGTAAGATCTCAGGAGTTGGGCAAGTGGGCTCAAGCATGCACATGCGGCAAAATGGTGGAGTGCAACTGGTCTATGACCTTCCTTGAGGAACACTCGACTGGTAAGGGAAGAACACCTCCAGTGAGCATGCGCACAACTTCAGTGTACACACTGTGCACACAGCCCCCTCGAGTGCTGGCGGGCCACTGTGCATGCGGACAGATCACCCCAAGGAAAATTCTAGGGAGGGGAGACGCAAAACCCCAGAAACATGCCAAGGTATAACAACCCTGGGACCAAAGGCCAAAAGTCAAACCAGGCACTTGGACCTGTCAAGTCACCTGCTTGGTGTAAAGTGTACTTTACTTCCTTTTGTTTCTACTCTCAAACTTTTTAATAAACGTTCACTCCTGCTCTAGAACTTGCTTTAGTCTCTCCTCTGCCTTATGCCCCCTTAGTTGTGAATTCTTTCTTCTGAGGAGGCAAGAACTGAGATTACTGCCGACCTATGCGGATTTGCTGATGCTAACACAGCGAGCTCCAGTGGTCAGTTTCCTGTCCTCATCTTGCTCAGCTTAGTCCAGCCGGCATCTCTCTTAGGCATGGAGGCCTTTGTGCGTTGACCCCCAGGACTCTGCCCACTCCACTGGCCAGCCCCTTCTCACTCTTCTGCTGCAAACTTCTCATTACCTACCTCTTCAGCGTGGCCATGCCCCAGGGCTCAGGCCTTGACTGCTTCTTTCCATCCGCCCCCTCCCCTGGCCGTCTCAGGCGGGCCGGTGGCCCTCAACGTCATGGGGATATGGAAGCCGCCCACATCGGAATCTCTAGCCTGGACTCCTCCCCACGGCCAGCCGGTTCTGTCCTTGCTTTTCACACTTTAAGCCAAAACTTGTGATCTGCTTCCCAAGCCTTTTCCTCCCCCGTCTCTTCAAGTTCCCGTTACTCAGGCAGAGAACCAGGCAGTCACTCTGGAATCCTCCCTGTCTCTCACACCCCACACCCAAAATATCAGCAAATCCTGTTGGCCCAGGCTTCAAAAATACACCCAGAAGCTGACCTAAGCCACCACGAGCGCCTCTGGCTGGTCCTCGCCTGCCACTTTCCCTCTCCAGGCCTCTCCTCTCAGCAGCCTGCAGGACCCCTTCAAAAGCAAAACGGGATGTTTACATGACTCTGGATTTGTTGAAACCAAAGAACTGCACACTAGGAAGGGTGTGTTTTACTCAATTCAAATTGTATGTTAATTTAAAAAAATGGAACAAGAAAGTGAAACAGCTTGTGTCACCCCTCCTCAAAACCTGCGTAATAACTCCATCTCAATTTTTTTTTTTTAATTTTGGAGACAGAGTCTCACTCTGCTGCCCAGGCTGGAGTGCAGTGGTGTGATCTTGGCTCATTGCAACCTCAGCCTCCTGGGGTCAAGCGATTCTCCTGCCTCAGCCTCCTGAGCAACTGGGACTACAGGTATGTGCCACCACGCCTGGCTAATTTTTGTATTTTTAGTAGAGACAGGGTTTTGCTTTGTTGGCCAGGCTGGTCTCAAACTCCTGACCTGAAGTGATCCACCCACCTTGGCCTCCCAGAGTGCAGGGATTACAGGTGTGAGCCACTGTGCCCAGCCCCATCTCACTCTTTATAATGGTCTATAAGGCTTTATATTAGTGTTTCTCAAACTGTGGACCATGATCATTTAGTAGGCCAGGAAATCAATTTGAAGATCATTACTCTTATTATTTTTTAATGAAACAGAATAAAATAAAGCGCATACATACAGTCTATCCCAGTTGTATGTTTATGTGTGGATATCTGCCTTGGATTGCCGTATAAAACTGATTTCTTATGGGAGACATAATCAATAAAAATTAAAATCCACTGTGCTCAGCATGGTCTGCCCCACAAGCCCACTACCGCCTTCCCTCCTCTCTCACCGCCGCTCTGCCACGGCACTACCGGCTTCTCACTGTTCCTGCCTCCCTTGGGGCGCAGCCCTGCCTCAGGGCCTTTGTGCTGGCTGATTTCTCTACCTGGAACATTCCTCCCCCGATATCCCTCTCTCACTTTCTTCAGGTCTTGGCTCAGAGGAGAGAGAACCCCTCCAGACGGGCCTGTTTAAAATAGCCCCTGACTCCCAAGGTTCTTGTCATTCCCTTGTATCCCTGTATTTTTGTTCACAGCACTCTGACTACTTGGAATATTGTACATTTGTTTTTTTGTCCCTTTCTCTCCATGAGAATGTCAGCTCCAGGTGGGCAGGGGCTGTGTCAATTGTACTCTTTATTGTACCCTAGCACCTAGAATGCCACTAGAATAAATATGATTCTTGGCTTAATGAAACGTAGAGCTTGATTAAGATGGTCTCCTGCAGTTCTCTTTAAATGGTAAAGCTTCTGGAAGCTCTACCAGAAGAAGAGAGGCCCCACTGGGGCATCCACTGGGGTTCACTGGTCTGGGGAGCCTTAAACATCCTCTGGATTCATCAGGAATTGGCTTTTCCAAGTTCTGGAATGGCTCTGCTGAGATTTCCTATTGTCCTGCTGGGATCCTGGTGGTCTCTGCAGAACCCCCGGGCTGGGCCCTGCTGAAGTCAACAACACGGAAATGCTGTGGTTGGATGTTTTGTTCCAGTTGCCAAGACTTGTGGGTTGAGAGCTCCCGCTGAGACAAAACAGAGGAACCTGAACCAGATGGATGGCAGCTTCCCCGCTGGCAGGAGAGGGAGGCCTCAATGCACGGGCGGCTGCCGCGCTGGTTTGGAAGCCAGCCTTGTCACAGTGCCCCATCTCGTTGGCAGCAGCCAGGAAGCCCACTCAGGAGCCCACACCTGCCTCAGAGGCAACTGACTTTTTGGGGAAGGATGGGGCAGGAAGACGGGACCACACCTTCAATAGTTCCAGGTTCAAGGCAAGTTCCCTTTACCAAAATGCTCTCATTCTCCCACAAATGGTGAATCAGAGGCTCAGACCCCTGGGAGAGCCCTTTGAGATCATGAACTAGAATCCCATTTCATGGCCAGGAAAACTGAGAGCCAGACAGGGGAAGAATCACACAGCAAGCTGAGGCTGGGACCCCATCTGCCAACCATCAACCTGGGGGCTTTTCGAACCAAGTAAAATTACAGGATGGGCAAGCTTGAACCAGAGACATAGCGCACTGAAGTGTGGCCACACCTGGGCCCACAGCACCAGGGGCCTTCACGGCCAAGGTGGCCTTTGACTCTTCATAGACGGGCTGGATTTCAACAGATAAAGAAGGCATTCCTGGGTGAGTGGGTTGAGGGGAGAATGGGCTAAGCCGTTTCAGGCATGGGGAGTTTGTTTGGGGCATGATGGGGAACAGTGTGGCTTGTGTTTAGATTGGGTGTATAGGGTGGAGGAGCAGTGGGAGATGAGTCTCAGGCCTTATTTGGGCAGTCAGTGGTTAACCTGATGCACACTGGAAGAATTTGGGACCAGTGACTTCATGCTTAGAGGGGTCAGGGAAGACAGGACCATCCCCTGCCCTTCTCCCTCACTCCCCCTGCCCCTCACCCAGGCACCGCTGTCCCTGAACACAGGTGGCCATAGCTCCTTGCCAAGTGCTGATGCTATTTTGGGATGCAGAACCTGCCAGTTGAGTGGGGCTCTGCCTCCTGCAGGGATGCCGGGGGCTGGGAAGCCAGAGCAGGGCCTGGGAAAACAGGCATCAAAGCTGCTGGGCAATTCCCTCCGGCCATGAGAGGAGAGGGCTGCAGGGTCACAACAGATGGCTAAATATAGGGACACTCGGAGGTGGAAGTGGTTCCTGCCACCCACAGGGGGCCGTCCAGTTCCTTCTCATAGGGGCAGAGAACCAGTGTGTTTGTGAGACTGAGCCCCAAGTGCCGGCCCAGCCTGGGGCTGGATCAGGCGCCTGGAGGACCTCAGTGTGGATTTGGTGTCAGATCTTCATCTACGGCTGGGGTCATGGCTTGTGTTGCTCACTATATTATTCCAATAATTATCTAGTAGGCTCCGATTCTGGGCGAGGACTTGTGATTGCAGCTCTGGCTCAGAGGTCCCTGTTCTTAGGAACAAATGCTTTCCTGGAAGACAAACTTGTAAACGGCCAACCGCCTGTGGTAAATGCAATAAGGACTCACCTAGAACATAAACATCCACCCCACCAGAATGCAAGCTCCCAGCAGGAGGGATTTTTGTCTGATTGCTTCACTGCTATACACCCAGCAGCCCCTGGATCAGTGTCTGGCCCATCATAGGCCCTCAGTAATCTGTTAACCAGCAGAATGAATGGCTCTACCCAGAGAATCTGAGCAGGCTTTATGAAGGGGTGGCCTGAGGCTGGCTCTTGAAGAAAGTATAGAATCTTGAGCTAATCCGTTGGGGATGAGCTTATCAGACAAACTTAACTGCATTGCAAAGACACAATCATGTGTAATGTATTCAGGAGCACTGGATCTAGTTTTACATAGGAGCTGAGGTAGAAGGAAGATTGGAACAGATCCCAACTGGCTGTGAACATGGCTAAAAACCCTATTGTGTAACGTAAAGGTGTCCAAAATGAGGTGCAATGTGATCCATTTATACAGAAAGAAAATTCCAGAACTTTTTTTTTTTTTTTTTTTTTTTTTTTTT
>NW_022437046.1:5391024-5391408 GCF_009761245.1 Sapajus apella
GCGATCTCGGCTCACCGCAACCTCCGCCTCCTGGGTTCAGGCAATTCTCCTGCCTCAGCTTCCTGAGTAGCTGGGATTACAGGCACGCACCACCATGCCCAGCTAATTTTTTGTATTTTTAGTAGAGACGGGGTTTCACCATGTTGACCAGGATGGTCTCGATCTCTTGACCTCGTGATCCACCCGCCTCGGCCTCCCAAAGTGCTGGGATTACAGGCTTGAGCCACCGCGCCCGGCCCCAGAACTTTTTTTTTTGAGATAGGATCTGTCTCTGTTGCTCAGGCTGATGTGCAATGGCAGCATCTCAGCTCACTGCAGCCTCAGCCTCCCAGGTTCAAGCTATCCTCCTGCCTCAGCTCCTCAAGTAGCTGGAATTACAGGAGC